>NC_079448.1:50433081-50473081 GCF_903798145.1 Danio aesculapii | reverse complement strand
GCACTTGCAGTCAATATACTTCACCCGCAGCTGTTTTTCAGTCATTTATAACCCTCATGTCCATGTCCATGTCAGAGCTACAATTTACCAATGTTTTCATCGGTCTTTTGGAGAAAGATTGCGTATAATGTTGTGAATATACAGCCTGATCTCAGGAGAAAACGTAAGTATTTTACGTTTTGTCAGTTTAGTGGCTAAATCGTACAAATTCGTACAAGTTCAGTCGTATGAAATTGTATGATTTTAAAAAGGAGGCGTGGCACCTAACCCCACCCCTAAACCCAACCATCATTGGGGGATGAGCAAATCGTACTAAATTGTACGAATTAGATCGTACGAATTTATACGAATTAGCCACTAAATCAAAAAGTTATGAATTGCTGTGAGATTGTGTTGGAATATACCCCTGTAATGCATTCTGCAGTCCTTTTTTGTCTGGCTTTCTCAGATTTCTCACCTGTTCGCCAAAAATGCCTAATTATATCCCTGGGAATGTCTGACATCGGCGCATACATATTGTAATAGATGGTGCCAGGCACGAAAGCTTGACAGGCGTAACAACAGTAACTAAGGAGGATGGGGCTTGGCGAAGGGTCAATTATACCAAATGAAATTTGCATTAATAATAAAATTTGCTTTTTTTTGCTTTTTTTGGTCAAATTCAGTTTTAATGTTTCCAGTTTAATGTCTCCAGTTTTTTTTTTTGGTCTGTTTTTTCAGTCTTATCAGGTAAGTAATTAAAAAATTTACTTTGTGAGTTGCTCTTTTTAAGAGATTGTCGCAGTTGTTGTAGCTATTAAATCATATTAACAGGAGCAGAAATTAACTGATTCAGATTCAATCTGAAGCATCTGAAAACATGCAATAGGCTACCATTAAATGTGTGAATTCTACACAGTTCGCTACCTTAAAGGCCTCCACAGACTATTCAAATAAAATGGTCTATTGTTGCGCAAACGTGTGAGCCTTTTAGTGACTTTTTCACATGCAACATTATGTATTGTAGATAGACCAATAATGACAATATACCGTTTACAAACTACAGCACCGGCAGTATTTTGGAGCCATAGTATCTCGATACTACCATAGTATAGGTAAACCGTGCAACCCAAATCTCTACAGTCTATAAAGATTAATTAAATTTTTTAATAAGCAATGGAAGAATAACATTATGTAAGGATACATTCTGTTTATTTTTATTTACAGTTGAAGCCAGAATTATTAACCTCCCTATATTTTTTTCTCTAATTCATATATTTTTCCCCAAAACACGTTTTTAAACATAATGGTTTTAATAACTCATTACTAATAACTCTTTTATTTTTGCCATGATGACAGTAAATAATATTTGACTAGATATTTTTCAAGATACTAGTATTCAGACTAGATATTGTCCTCTGGTCTAGAGGCACCAAACAGGTGGTGCTTATAGAACTAATAATACCCTGGGAGGAAAGAAGGGAAGAGGCCCATGAAAGCAAGTTCAAGAAATATCAAGGTCGCATACTTGAGAGCCAGGAGAATGGATGAAGAGCCTGATATTTACCAGAAGAGGTTGGTTGTAGGAGGTTTGCGGGGCAGTCACTCTGAAGAGCCCTTGGACTGCTGGGAATTGTAGGAATGGCCAGGAAATGGTTGGTAGGAAAGGTCACTGAAGAGGTGGAAACAACATCTCACTGGATTTGGCTACAAAGGGAGGTTCGGTGGAAGAGCCAACCTTTTGAAAGACAAACCACATCATAGAGTTGGGAGGTGGTCAGCAGGAGTAGATGCAGGATGCTGGATCTACTGTCGAGCCCTCCTGAGGTGTCATGGGCTTAAATGGGTGAAACACCAAGAAAAGGGCGATGCCCATCTGATGACCAGCTGTAACTCATATAGAATGTATCCCTCACTGGTGCTGAAGGAAGAAAGGAGGGGGAAATTATGCCACCTGCCCCATAATATTTTGCATATTCAGCTTAAAGTGACATTTAAGACATAAATTGTTTATTTGGGTTAATTAGGCAAGTGAGGGTAATTAGGCAAGTCATTGTGTAACAGTGGGTTGTTCTGTAGACAATCGAAAATATATTGCTTAAGGTGGCTAATAATATTGACCTTAAAATTGTTTAAAAATTTTAAAAACTGCTTTTATTCTAGCTGAAATAAAAGAAATAAGACTTTTAGCAGAAGAAAAAATATTATAGGAAATACTGTTTGAAACTCCTTGCTTTGTTAAACGTAATTTGGGAAATCTTTGAAAAACAAAAAATATTCACAGGAGAGTGAATAATTTTGACTTTAAACGTGACTTGACACACGATTCTAACAATATTTAGTCTGATAAAATGCTATCTTTAGTTATTATTTTCTGTTCTTTGATTGTCATTGTATTTCTCTCTGCATGTGCACAAATCTTCTCTCCTCTGCCGTCTTGTGTTCAGGCATTCAGATGACGCGTTACGGCTGTCGTAAGACTGCAGAGATGCGGATGGTTCACCGCAGGTTCTGTGAGAAGCTCAAGCAGCCGCCGCCAATGTTCAGAGACTGTTACCTGAGAGAGTGTGCGCAGCCCATGTGAGTCCGTCTCGGCTTTTCATTCACATTTACACTTTTGGGGAACATGAACTGCTTAATTATTATTAGTGCTGCGTTTGTTTTGCCATAATTTGCCTTGTACTGTGTGTATTTACTATGTATATATATATAAATGCACACAGGCATGCATATATTTGAGAAAATGTTTATTTAAAAAATATATATGTGTATATGCTCCGGTTTCCCCCAACAGTCCAAAGACATGCACTATAGGTGAATTGAATAAACTAAATTAGCTTTAGTGTAAGTGTGTGAATGAGTGTGTATGGGTGTTTCCCAGTACTGGGTTGCAGCTGAAAGGGCACCCGGCGTGTAAAACATGTGCCGGATAAGTTGGCGGTTCATTCCGCTGTGGTGACCCCTGATGAATAAAGGGCCTAAGCCAAAGGAAAATTAATGAATGAATATGTGTACTATATAATACTAATTATATATAAATTTGTGTGTGTGTGTGTGTATATATATATATATGAAGAGTTCACATGCAAAAACCTCTAAGTGGCGTCTGAAATTTCCATCGAAAATGAATATTTTTCTCAGCATCCTTAGTTTATGTTGAGTTATTTCACTTTTAAGACCATAAAAAGAGCGTATTCTATGCCATAAAAGTGATATTACTGAATGTACAAACAGGAGGCTGATAAAAATATAATTTTTTAGAGGAAAATTTCAGATGGCATTTAGATTTATACATTATATCAAAAAAACTTTTATTATTTTGGATGTGATGTTATTAATCTTTGCTTAGCACTAATGAGTTATTATATTCTTGACATAAAATGTAAAATGTTTGGACTTTTCTATTCTAAATTTTAAAATAACTTTAGTTGCAAATTTTTTTAACTAGTTTCCACTTAAATATTTATCATTTCACTAAAATAACTAATGGTAAAACTACAATAATCATCAATTAAATATATATAGACAAAAAACTAATAAAAATCGCACACAAACAAATATAAAAGTATAAATATATATTAAAAAAAAAAAAACTTGAGAAGCTCAAGCAGCCACCGCCAATGTTACCTGAGAGTGTGCACAGCCCATGTGAGTCCGTCTCGGCTTTTCATTCACATTTACACATTTAGCCAACATAAATTGCTTAATTATTATTAGTGTTGGGCAAAAATGAATCATTAATTTCCATCCAAAATAAAAGTTTGTTTTTCACAAGGAAATTATGTATCATATATATTATATATCATTATATATTTATATGACTATGCAAGGGGATAGATTCACTTTTGATATTGGTGGGGACCTAATTTGACACCAACCATCCATTGTAAAATTGAAATGTAACTTCAAATTTAAAATGTAAAGTTAAAGGAATGTCTGACAAATGTCTGACACAAATTTGTGCATGATCACTTACCACTGCATCTGAACACATATTTGCAGGTACAATATTGCCATTTAAACACTTTAAGCTAAATGATGACTTTACATGTCCATGTTCTTTTCCTTCTCTGAGCGTGCAAAGAGAAACGCACATGTTCAATTTTGCACTTTAAAAAAATTAATAAATAAATGCAAATACAATTAACAATAAAAACAACATTAAATCAAGCATGTCTTATGGTGCAAAAGTAAATTTACATGATTTTACTTTGAAAAGGAATGAATGCAGACTTTTGGAAAGGGGGAGGCATATTACACAATAGCCATTTTATCTCGATTGTTGTTTTTCATAATCGTCGTGGAGGCCAAAATCGAAAAACATTTTTAAAATTCATTGCACATCCATGGTTACTATTATGGTGGACTTGTAGCGAACTTGACTTCAAGTGACTGACACTTTTCTTTGAAATGTAGCTGCTTATGTCCGTGTCCGAGTCTTGCACAGTAAGCATGACTGGAAAAATTCCACAAAGCATTATTTTATTTTGGAGATGATTAAATTATTGGTGGGGACATTTTAAAAATCTGTGGATATTGGTGGGGACACGTTCCCTTTGTCCAAGCTAATTCTACACCCTTGTGACTATGAATAGTTCAAAAAGTATTCTATTTGCAGTTTTCCTGCAGCTACAGTTATGCTCCAGCAGATGTCGCTGTCTCACTGCTGCATAACGGTTGTTGCTAGAAGGGATACAGCTGCGACCAGAATTTATTAAATTACCCATTAATTGTATTTTAATAACGTTTACCTCAACCCTAGACCCAACCATTTTAGTAATGTAAAAACAAATATTATAGCGAAAATGTTTTATATTATTTATTAAATTACCTTTAAATTGTATTTTATTAATGTCTACCCCTACCCCAACCATCACAGTAATGTAAAAACAGTAATTATATGAAATGTACTATATTTTTTATTACATTACCTATTAATTGTATTTTAATAACAATTACCCCCACCCCAACCTTCACATTAATGTCAAAGCAGTAATTAGAATGAATATTATTTATATTATTTATTAAATTAACCATTCAATTGTATTTTAATAATGTTTACACCCACCCAACCCTAAACCCAACCCTCACAGTAATGTAAAAACAGTAATTATAATCAAAATTATTTATATTATTTATTAAATTACCTAATAATTATATTTTATTAACGTCAATCCCTATCCCAACCCTCATAGTAATTTAAAAACAGTAATTATAATGAAAGTTATTCATATTATTTATTAAATTACCCTTTTAATTGTATTATAGCACGATTTAATTGTGGGTAGCACGATCGCCTCACAGCAAGAAGGTCACTGGTTCGAGCCTCGGCTGGTTCAGTTGGCATTTCTGTGTGAAGAATTGTTGTACAGTGTCACAAATATGAGCAATATCACACAAGTAGCAGTGCGATATGGCTGTATATCAGCCACAGGCCGAGTGCCTTAGCATCCCACCAGTGCTAATATACAGCCATATCGCACTGCTTTCTGATTGCGACGGCACAATCGTGTATATAAACAGAGATACCAGAGATATAGAGAGATATCTTCTTACAGTGTTACAGTCAACAGTATTTCTCTGTTGCTATCGAGATATCACAATAATTAACCCCGAAAAAGCAGCACAATCACTACCAGACTGCTGTTGTGTTTGCGATAATGAGGTTGTGTTCGGATATCTAAATAATACTGTTATTGAGGTCTCTGAATAACACTGTTGAGAACCGGGATAGGAAAGAAACTGTATTAAAATAGGCACTGTCCTTATAAATAAACTACATAGTTGCAATCTATACAAAAGAGAGAGATGACTTAGAATATCACTTACCAGTTTAATAATGATTTGATCAGATGTAGTTAGAAAACAGGCAGTTTTAATTTTCAAACCAAGGGCTTATTATGGAGTCCTGGCGCCATCTTGTGGATAGACAACGTCAACCGTCTTAGGTTAATGGACGCCAACGCGCTGTCTCTCAGAAATTATAAATATTTAGAAATGGGCACTATCCTTATAAATAAACTGTATAATTGCAATCTAAACAACTACATTCTCAGCTAAAAAAGCCTCAAAAGTACATGATGTTGTCCATTAGCTGCAATATTTGTCAAACTGTAGTGAGTTAGTTGATCTGCTGTCACTCTGTGGGCGGAGTAATGTGAAGAGGCTGTAGGAGTGCTGTTATTGCGGAATTTCACACTGCTGTCAGCCAATCAGATTCGAGAACCAGACAGAACTGTTGTATAACATGCTATATTGATGTATCCACAGCTGTATCTTTTCTAGACTTTACCCTGCTCACTCATGACTCTTCATCAACTGTTTTCTGTGTTGCTGATTGTGTTTAGATGGGTGGTTGGAGAGTGGGGTGAATGCAGTAAATCTTGTGGTAAAACAGGCACTCAGACTCGCTCTGTGCGCTGCGTTCAGCCTCTGGGAGACGATAAAGTCAAGTCAATCCGCAGCCGATACTGCAATGACGAGCGTCCAGAGTCCCGCAGAGACTGCAACCGCAACCTGTGTCCTGCAGAGTGGAAGCTTGGCCCATGGTCACAGGTACAGACAAGATATTCTGAAGTAGTTCTTGTGTCCTCCTGTATATTGCTCTCCCTAATTTGTGTTTAATGGAATGAAGATTTTTCAACACATTTCTAAACATGATAGTTTTAATAAATCATTTCTAATAACTGATTTAGTATTGGTATAGATTACAGGTGGCAAACTCAGTTCCTGGAGGGCCGCAGCTCTGCACAGTTTAGCTTAAACCCTAATATAACACACCTGATCTAACTAACTGAGTCCTTCAGGCTTGGTTCCGTAGTCACACTGCACATTTCACCCCATAGACTTACATTCATATGCAAGCGAATGTGTCCGACCAAAAACGCAAGCTCATGCGACAAGTTTCGCAGTTCGCTGCATTGTAAAGTTCAAGCCTGGTGAACTCTGACCTGCGAAATCGCATCACGTGACTGCGTGAGACCAATCAGAAAAAAAAACATGACTTCTCTGTACAGAAATATAAAATGTGGAGCAATCGCTCGCTTTTTAAAAAATGTCTAATCATCTTGTTTAATCCCGCCCCTTGTGTGTATGTGTATGTGTATGTGTATGTGTATGTGTGCGTGTGTGTGTGTTGCAGTGCTCGGTGTCGTGTGGGAATGGGACGCAGGAGAGACAAGTTCTCTGTCACACTCGTGATAACACAATTGGACTCTGTCTGGACTCCAAACCCGCTGCTTTAAGAGCCTGCAGAATGGATCCCTGCCCAAGTGCGTATTCACACTGAAACATTCAAGAAACATCCAGTAGCGAGTCTTAAATCAGTGCAAATTAAATGTATTAAAATGAATCAAATTCAAAATAAATCAACCCATTTTACTTTAAATTGCCATATCAGACTAAGCATCCAGTATAAGACTATTTAAAAGTGAGCATAATCTTCCAGAATGGAGCCAGATGGCTTGTGGGAGGGTTAAAAATAATGCTGAATTCCATTAAACCTAGAAAGCGGTTCCTGGAAGTCAGTCTTACAACTGAAAAACATATGCCACATTTCTGAGATGTGGGTGTTTATAGCTGTTTACAGTTTGCTGTAAGTTTCTGTAGGTACACTGCTGTTTAATACTTTGAGCATGGTAATTTTTTAATGATTTTGAATAGAAATATGCTATGAAAGTGGTCATATTGTGAAATGTTAGTACAAGTTAAAATAACATTTTATGTAAGTTTTAAAATGGCAATAAAATATGAACTTATCTATAATGCAAAGCTGAATTTTTAGCATTAGTACTCAATGACTCAATGAATGAAATCATTCTAATATGCAGATGTATTTAATAGCAAAGCACTAATATAAATAATAATACACTGATATAAATAATATAGGAATGCACTAATATAAGTAACATAGAAATGGGCTAATGTAAATTAAATTTTACATTAACTTTTATTCAGCCATCAAGTTTTTTTGACTGGAAATGACACAGGCTTCTCCCAAAAGATAAAAAGACGATGTACAAAAGGCATCATTGTGGAAAAATATGTATATTTCTCAGATTTTATTCACATTTGAACAAAAAGTGGCATGTTCAGGATTATTCATACCCTTTGCAAATGGTTACAGTCCATGGGAAAATCCAAAGCCCAGTAATATAATATAAATAGCAATGCACTAATATAAATAATAATGCACTAACATAAATAACAATGCACTAACATAAATAACAATGCACTAATATAAATACTAATGCACTAATATAAATAATAATGCACTAATTTAAATATTAATGCACTAACATAAATAATAATGCACTAATATAAATAATAATGCACTTATATAAATAATAATGCACTAACATAAATAACAATGCATTAATATAAATACTAATGCACTAATATAAATAATAATGCACTTATATAAATAATAATGCACTAATATTAATATTAATGCACTAACATGAATAATAATGCACTAATATAAATAATAATGCACTAATATAAATAATAATATAATGATATAAAGAATAATATAATGATATAAATAATAATGCACTAATATAAATAATAATGCACTAATATAAATAATAATGCACTAATATTAATATTAATGCACTAACATAAATAATAATGCACTAATATAAATAACAATGCACTAATATAAATAATAATGCACTAATATAAATAATAATGCACTAATATAAATAATAATGCACTAATATAAATATTAATGCACTAATTTAAATAATAATGCACTAAAAATAAATAATAATGCACTAATTTATATAATAATGCACTAAAATAAATAATAATGCACTAATATAAATAACAATGCACTAATATAAATAATAATGCACTAATTTAAATAATAATGCACTAATATAAATAATAATGCACTAATTTAAATAATATTGCACTAATATAAATAATAATGCACTAATTTATATAATAATGCACTAATATAAATAATAATGCACTAATATTAATATCAATGCACTAACATAAATAACAATGCATTAATATAAATAATAATGCACTAATATAAATAATAATGCACTAATATAAATAATAATGCACTAATATAAATAATAATGCACTAATATTAATATTAATGCACTAACATAAATAATAATGCACTAATATAAATAATAATGCACTAATATAAATAATAATATAATGATATAAATAATAATGCACTAATATAAATAATAATGCACTAATATAAATAATAATGCACTAATATAAATAATAATGCACTAATATTAATATTAATGCACTAACATAAATAATAATGCACTAATATAAATAACAATGCACTAATATAAATAATAATGCACTAATATAAATAATAATGCACTAATATAAATAATAATGCACTAATATAAATAATAATGCACTAATATAAATAATAATGCACTAATTTAAATAATAATGCACTAATATAAATAATAATGCACTAATATAAATAACAATGCACTAATATAAATAATATTGCACTAATATAAATAATAATGCACTAATATAAATAATAATGCTGTAATATAAATAAGGAATGCACTAATATAAATAATAATGCACTAATATAAATAATAATGCACTAATATAAATAACAATGCACTAATATAAATAATATTGCACTAATATAAATAATAATGCACTGATTTAAATAATAATGCACTAATATAAATAATAATGCACTAATATAAATAATAATGCACTAATATAAATAATAATGCACTAATATAAATAATAATGCACTAATTTAAATAATAATGCACTAATATAAATAATAATGCACTAATATAAATAATAATGCTGTAATATAAATAATAATGCACTAATATAAATAATAATGCACTAATATAAATAATAATGCACTAATATAAATAATAATGCACTAATATAAATAATAATGCACTAATATAAATAATAATGCACTAATATAAATAATAATGCACTAATATAAATAATAATGCACTAATTTAAATAATAATGCACTAATATAAATAATAATGCACTAATATAAATAATAATGCACTAATATAAATAATAATGCACTAATTTAAATAATAGTGCACTAATATAAATAATAATCCACTAATCAAAATAATATTGCACTAATATAAATAATAATGCACTAATATAAATAATAATGCACTAATGTAAATAATAATGCACTAATATAAATAACATAGGAATGCACTGATATAAATAATATTGCACTAATATAAATATGAATGCACTAATATAAATAACATAGGAATGCACTAATGTAAATAATATTGCACTAATATAAATAATAATGCACTAATATAAATAAGAAATGCACTAATATAAATAATAATGCACTAACATAAATAACAATGCACTAATATAAATAACAATGCACTAATATAAATAATAATGCACTAATATAAATAATAATGCACTAATATAAATAATAATGCACTAATATAAATAATAATGCACTAATATTAATATTAATGCACTAACATAAATAATAATGCACTAATATAAATAACAATGCACTAATATAAATAATAATGCACTAATATAAATAATAATGCACTAATATAAATAATAATGCACTAATATGAATATTAATGCACTAACATAAATAATAATGCACTAATATAAATAACAATGCACTAATATAAATAATATTGCACTAATATAAATAATAATGCACTAATATTAATATTAATGCACTAAAATAAATAATAATGCACTAATATAAATAACAATGCACTAACATAAATAATAATGCACTAATATAAATAATGCACTAATATAAATAACAATGCACTAATATAAATAACAATGCACTAATATAAATAATAATGCACTAATATAAATAACAATTCACTAACATAAATAATAATGCACTAATATAAATAATGCACTAATATAAATAAGAATGCACTAATATAAATAATATTGCACTAATATAAATTATAATGCACTAATATAAATAATAATGCACTAATATAAATAATAATGCACTAATATAAATAATAATGCACTAATATAAATAATAATGCCCTAATATAAAAAACATAGGAATGCACTGATAAAATGAATATATGAATACACTGATACAAATAATAATGCACTAATATAAACAATAATGCACTAATATAAATAATAATGCACTAATATAAACAATAATGCACTAATATAAATAATAACGCACTAATATAAACAATAATGCACTAATATAAATAATAATGCACTAATATAAATAATAATGCACTAATATAAATAATAATGCACTAATATTAATATTAATGCACTAACATAAATAATAATGCACTAATATAAATAACAATGCACTAATATAAATAATAATGCACTAATATAAATAATAATGCACTAATATTAATATTAATGCACTAAAATAAATAATAATGCACTAATATAAATAATAATGCACTAATATAAATAATAATGCACTAATATTAATATTAATGCACTAAAATAAATAATAATGCACTAATATAAATAATAATGCACTAATATTAATATTAATGCACTAAAATAAATAATAATGCACTAATATAAATAACAATGCACTAATATAAATAATAATGCACTAATATAAATAATAATGCACTAATATAAATAATAATGCACTAATATAAATAATAATGCACTAATATTAATATTAATGCACTAACATAAATAATAATGCACTAATATAAATAACAATGCACTAATATAAATAATAATGCACTAATATAAATAATAATGCACTAATATAAATAATAATGCACTAATATGAATATTAATGCACTAACATAAATAATAATGCACTAATATAAATAACAATGCACTAATATAAATAATATTGCACTAATATAAATAATAATGCACTAATATTAATATTAATGCACTAAAATAAATAATAATGCACTAATATAAATAACAATGCACTAACATAAATAATAATGCACTAATATAAATAATGCACTAATATAAATAACAATGCACTAATATAAATAACAATGCACTAATATAAATAATAATGCACTAATATAAATAACAATTCACTAACATAAATAA
This sequence comes from Danio aesculapii, assembly GCF_903798145.1. Taxonomy (NCBI): domain Eukaryota; kingdom Metazoa; phylum Chordata; class Actinopteri; order Cypriniformes; family Danionidae; genus Danio; species Danio aesculapii. The sequence goes on along the minus strand of NC_079448.1, from coordinate 50,461,042 downwards.
TAATGCACTAATATAAATAATGCACTAATATAAATAAGAATGCACTAATATAAATAATATTGCACTAATATAAATTATAATGCACTAATATAAATAATAATGCACTAATATAAATAATAATGCACTAATATAAATAATAATGCACTAATATAAATAATAATGCCCTAATATAAAAAACATAGGAATGCACTGATAAAATGAATATATGAATACACTGATACAAATAATAATGCACTAATATAAACAATAATGCACTAATATAAATAATAATGCACTAATATAAACAATAATGCACTAATATAAATAATAACGCACTAATATAAACAATAATGCACTAATATAAATAATAATGCACTAATATAAATAATAATGCACTAATATAAATAATAATGCACTAATATTAATATTAATGCACTAACATAAATAATAATGCACTAATATAAATAACAATGCACTAATATAAATAATAATGCACTAATATAAATAATAATGCACTAATATTAATATTAATGCACTAAAATAAATAATAATGCACTAATATAAATAATAATGCACTAATATAAATAATAATGCACTAATATTAATATTAATGCACTAAAATAAATAATAATGCACTAATATAAATAATAATGCACTAATATTAATATTAATGCACTAAAATAAATAATAATGCACTAATATAAATAATAATGCACTAATATAAATAATAATGCACTTATATAAATAATATTGCACTAATATAAATAACAATGCACTAATATAAATAATAATGCACTAACATAAATAACAATGCACTAATATAAATAAGAATGCACTAATATAAATAATAATGCCCTAATATAAAAAAACATAGGAATGCACTGATAAAATGAATATATGAATACACTGATACAAATAATAATGCACTAATATTAATATTAATGCACTAATATAAATAATAATGCACTAATATAAACAATAATGCACTAAAATAAATAATAATGCACTTATATAAATAATAATATATTGATATAAATAACATTGCTCTAATATAAACAATAATGCACTAAAATAAATAATAATGCACTTATATAAATAATAATATATTGATATAAATAATATTGCACCTATATAAATCATAATGCACTAATATAAATAATAATGCACTTATATAAATAATAATGCACTAATATAAATAATAATGCACTAATATAATAATAATGCACTAATATAAATAATAATGCACTAATATTAATATTAATGCACTAATATAAATAATAATCCACTAATATAAATAATAATGCACTAATATAAATAATAATGCACTAATATAAATAATAATGCACTAATATAAATAATAATGCACTAATATTAATATTAATGCACTAATATAAATAATAATCCACTAATATAAATAATAATGCACTAATATAAATAATATTGCACTAATATAAATAATAATGCACTAATATAAATAATAATCCACTAATATAAATAATATTGCACTAATATAAATAATAATGCACTAATATAAATAATAATCCACTAATATAAATAATAATGCACTTATATAAATAATAATGCACTAATATAAATAATAATGCACTAATATAAATAACAATGCACTTATATAAATAATAATGCACTTATATAAATAATATTGCACTAATATAAATAATAATGCACTAATTTATATAATAATGCACTAATATAAATAATATTGCACTAATATAAATAATAATGCACTAATTTATATAATAATGCACTAATATAAATAATAATGCACTTATATAAATAATAATGCACTTATATAAATAATATTGCACTAATATAAATAATAATGCACTAATATAAATAATAATGCACTAATATAAATAATAATCCACTAATATAAATAATATTGCACTAATATAAATAATAGTGCACTAATATAAATAATAATGCACTAATATTAATATTAATGCACTAATATAAATAATAATCCACTAATATAAATAATAATGCACTAATATAAATAATAATGCACTAATATAAATAATAATCCACTAATATAAATAATATTGCACTAATATAAATAATAATGCACTAATATAAATAATAATGCACTTATATAAATAATAATGCACTAATATAAATAATAGTGCACTAATATAAATAATAATGCACTTATATAAATAATAATGCACTTATATAAATAATATTGCACTAATATAAATAATAATGCACTAATATAAATAATAATCCACTAATATAATAATAATGCACTAATATAAATAATAATGCACTTATATAATTAATAATGCACTTATATAAATAATAATGCACTAATATAAATAATAGTGCACTAATATAAATAATAATGCACTAATATTAATAATAATGCACTAATATAAATAATAATCCACTAATATAAATAATAATGCACTAATATAAATAATAATCCACTAATATAAATAATATTGCACTAATATAAATAATAATGTACTAATATAAATAACAATGCACTAAAATAAATAATAATGCAATAATATAAATAATAATATATTGATATAAATAATGTTGCACCTATATAAATCATAATGCACTAATATAAATAATGTAAAAAAATCCACTAGTATAAACAATAATGCACTTATATAAATAACATAGTAATGCACTAACATAAACAACATAGTAATGCACTGATATTAAAAACATATGTATGAATGCACTAATAAAATAAATATAGGAATGCACTGATACAAATAATAATACCTTAATATAAATAATAATATATTGATTTAAATAAAATTGCACCAATTTAAATAACGCACTGATATAAATAAGATAGGAATGCACTAAAAAAATAAATATAAGAATGCGCCAATATAAATAATAATTCCCTAATAAATAATAAAATAATAATACAAATAATATTGAACCAATCTAAACAATACAGGAATTTACCAATATAATATACTTTGCTTTCTGTCTTTTGAACAGGGAGTACTTCTGGCGACACGCACGGCAACTTCCTGATCCAGTGGTTGTCGCGCCACGACCCCAAATACCCGGTGCAGAGGATGTCAAGTAAAGCCTCTCTATCCAGCCACGTGGTGGCACTGCGCTGTCTGTCCTCTCTCAGTTGGACCTTCCCTCTGTCGCTCTGCCTGGCTTTACAAGGCAAACTCCCCTGACTGCCTCCCGCTTCCGAGGCTTGCACGCTTCTCTTTCCTGGGTGGTGGTCCTCTTTTACGGGGCGTTTCCGATAGGGGGAGGTTTCTCTGTTTCTCTCTCTCTCTGTCTCTCTCTCTCTCCTTTGTGGAGCTCTGTGTTGTGAACGCTGGCCAGTAAGAAATTGTGGACAAAACAAAACATGTATAAAAAAAAAAGTTTTAAAAAAGTGGCTTTTGTGATGGGACGGGCAGCTTGCGGAGCTAACGATGAGGTTGAATCAACAATGTGGCTCTCGCTTTGTCAAAAGCAGATTTACAGAGGCGCAGGCGTGAAGGGGGAATTAAAAAAAACAGATGAAAAGTGGCTATAAAAAATGACAAAAAAAACGAAGCTTTATTGTGAATGTGAACTTGTCACAATGAGGAAATCTTTGCTAAAGTGCTCATTCCACATCCTAGTTCATTCTCGACAGGACACCACCAAAAACACGCAGAAGTTAAGATGTGGGACGTACTGTTGAAGCGCCCCGATGAATGGCGAACATGAGGTGGAACTTGCTAAAAAAAACAGGGTCGCTTTTACTACACAACACGTTCGAACGCCATAAGCACCTCATCCTCCATCCTCTCTTTGACTGTTAACCGATTCAATAAATGCAGCTTATTTGTGCTTGCAGACTTTAAAACAGACGTATAAATATATTTGTATTTATATATGACTATAAATCTATATGGGTATACCAATAATATGAATAATTTGTTTTACCATGAATAAGCTGTAGCTTATTAGCCTAACATTTTGACTGCTATTGATCGCTTTAATTCTTGACTGTTACGTGTATTTTTTTATTGATTTTACATGAATACAGAACTATTGCTATTTAATAAACAGAAGTTAAGTGTTTTTCGGGGGGGGAAAGGGGGGAAGATCTATATTATGCAGGACTCGCTCAGCCAGTTGCCTCTCAGTTTTGTTTCGTTTTGTTTCGGATTCATCCAGGATGAGAGGGATTCATGCACATTTAATATGTGAGTAATGTGGTTTTTTGTCATGCCTTCGTATGTGTGTGTGTGAGCGTTTCCAACGCGCATATAGGTCTATATATGCGTGAGTGCGTGCGTGTGTGTGTATGTGCGTCTGCCAGCATGCTTAATTTTTTATTTTTATCAACGTTATTACCAGTGGCCATACGAAAGATGACGACACATGAATATACCTCATAAACTTTCATCCGCATCCATATTTTCGGGAGGGGAGGGGGGTGGGCGGGGGTATATACAGTATATATAGAGCGTAAGAACAATGCCTTACACTACATTTGAATGTATCGGCATTTATCTGTGAAAGGGATGGCTTAGCGCACAGAAACCAGAGGCAGCTTCAAATAAAATCCTGAAATAAAATCCGACTGATTGATCAACCAATCATCACATCCGAAAACCGAAAAAGTGGCTAAACCATTGGACACAAAGAGTGTTTTAAAAGGAAAACCTACATCTCTTTATCACTTCGGACGTGTCATTGTATCGTGAAACACATTTCTGTTGTGACTATGTAGCGAGCTATCCGAATTTTCATGCTCAAAAAGCCGTGGAGAAAACACTAGGATAAGCCAGACCTTGCAGTGAGATACTGTAAATAAAAAAAACATTGGTGTTTACTGTATTAAATAACATTTATGACTGTTATCTCCTTACTTATAAGAAAAAAAATGCTATATTATATACTACGAGTAACTGTCACGTTACTTCACTGGCCTAACTGCGTCTTGGCTGGCTGTTGTTGGGGAAAATGTCTGGGGGAACATTCAGATGGACTTACGTGCACTGCGTCTATATGCACTTTGATTTATCAGGGAAACTTTATTAATGTTTTGTAAATGTTTAATATATGACACTTGTACGTGCCATGCCAGTTTTTACATCATCATGGGAAAAAAAAACAAATCCTGTATTTTATTTAACCGATGACCTATTTATTTACCTGTTCATCTGAATTACCGATGGATTAATTGTTCTCCAAGTAATGAAGTGTTTAACCAAAGTTACTGTGAACTTGTACCTTTCAATACAGTCGATTTATTTTTCTGAAGAAGATCACTCTATCTGTATGTTTAAAAGGGGGCGGGAGTGCATTCCATTGTTTCAGTTTCTGTCATGATCAACTGCAAAAGTAGGAATAAACAAAAAAAAAGTGTTATAAAAACTGAAAAAAATCATATTTAATGCCTGTTGTCGCTGTCTTTTTCTATCAAAGTGATATTTAATTATTTTTAAGCTGTGCCACAGGACATTCAACACAATTTCATTCAATTTTTACTATTTAACTTTTGCCAAGAAGTGTTGTTGTTGTTGTTGTTGTTGTTTTCAGAAAATTGTGCATTTTTATACAAATTAAATAGTTAACTCAAATGTAAAATAGTTCAGTGAAATCAGGTTGCAATGTGTAAGTTTGACGCCCAGTGGTTGAATTGCATTCCTGGTTAAAAACCAACCCAGGCTCATTCTGAAAACGTAGTCCTGAGGACGTTTCTGGAGACTGCGAAATAGGTCCCGGGAGGTACGTATTTTTGCAGTTTTTGGTTTTCATGAGAGGCCGCTGTGTGCGCCTTTTTGGCTTCTCGGATGTCTCCCGTGAGTGCCGTTCGCGCCCGCGCTGTTGTCGCGTGAACCCACCAGAGGCCACTGTCGAACGAACGTCTGTCTGTCCGACTGGCTGAATGATTGACTGGGCCGGCCGACCCACCCTCCTCCTTCCCCGAACCCAACCAATTTTACCGATTGACCCACCCGCCCTTAACCCAACCAACGATTTACAAAAGCCGTCCGGAAAAAGAAAAGCCCTCGTCTGATTTTTTTTTTTTTTTTTTTCCCATGTTTTCGGATTTTACCACATTCTTACCCTGTTATGAACCTCTTCGCTTTATTTCTTGGATTCTGTTTTAGTCTTACCTGATTTCTGGAGCGCTCTTCCCTAGACTCGAACCCAGTCGTCGTCGTCGTGGTCAGCTCCTCTCTGCGTCTCAAGTCCGCCGACGTACAGGACGAGCTAACGGACAAACTGGTTTTGGCGGGAAAGCCCTCCACTCGAAGTTAAGCGGTCAGCTGGCGAGCGCTAAAAGGAACGGCGTCATACTGCCCCGCAGCGTTTGCTTAAAAAACGAAATGCAGCCATATGTACCTCCGGCTACATAATTCGCGGTCTCCAGAAACGTCCTCGAGACTACGTTTTCGGAATGAGCCTGGGTTGTTAAAAACACATGCAAGTGCAGGTTGACGCCATCAGCAGGAGTGTGCCTGATTATCAAGCCTAAAGGCTGATTTAAGGCTGATTTGAGTTGTGTTCTAATTAAAAGCAATGGCACGCAATCGAAGGAAAATTTTCCATATTAAATGAAGGTTTTGTTCTTACCAAAATCTCAAATTGATATATTAGAAACGGCTTTTATTTCATGCAGCTCAACAACAGGATAAACTGACAATGATCTCCTCAGGTACACCTCATGTGCTTTATTCAGTGTTAAATGCTAATAATGTGAGTTTGAATGCCATTTTACATGACATTTATTGCCATATTACTGAAAGCAGCAGCAGATAGTTCACTTCAGATCTTGAAATTGAAATAAACTGCTTGAAATGGAACTTTAGAAGTGTGACTCAGTGCAAGCCAACACATATCAGTGATTCAGCATCTGCATTTATTAATGTTAAAGATGTCTAATATGTATTAATTACATTATAAACCTTACTATTTCGTTGGTGTGCAGTAAGTGCACTATTCTGAACTTTTGTCGTGTTTCATCTGGTGCAAACAGCCAAATTACTTATCTCGTCATGTAGCATGTTGTTAGAACACGGAGTTATAATGTAACCTGCTCACCAAATGTTTACATTTGTAATATATATATATTATTTGCTAATTAATAACCACCTCATGTGAAACTCTAAATCTGCATCTTATTTCGGAGTCTGCTACTTTCGATCATGCATACTTTGAGAGTGTTCCGGACTGAATGAATGAAATACACATGGCATAGTGTCGATAGACCATGCCATCATCCATCGCCGATGGCCGATAGACATCACAATCCTGAGCCGGCATTGTGATCCTTCACCCCGCCCCCATCGCAGCAGCAACTTGCTCGCAAAAAATACACACCTAGGGCTTGTTTACACTAATATGTCTTAGTTTTAAAATGGCCACGTCCACACTGATGTTTCATCTAGCATTTCTGAACGGCTCTCCGTCCACACTATACTGAGCTCCAGCACAAAACCCCAGAGATCAGTGCAAGTCAGACAGTTTATCAAGGACGTACCGCTGGATCGCGCCTCACTATAGTTGTTAAACGTGAAATTTAATTAATCTTGTCTCTATCTAACGACTCTTCGGTCTTTTGAATCTATCAGGTAACATGTCACAGCGTCAGAACACTGCTTCAATCTTTTGCTTTCACGCTTGTACTTAGTCATTTTAGCGAAAACCTCAGATACTGTTGGTTGGTTTCTGTTGGTTGTGCACCTTTTGACCAACCAATTTTGTTGACGCCATTGTAATGACACAGATCACACAGAGTCCCAAGGAAAAAGTGATTGACTTAATGGTGGTATTTTGTGTGTAACTTATCTTTATTTATTTATGATTTGATTATGGGTAAAACAAAGACCATGTGGGACAGGTAGTTAAAACGGTAAGCTACAAATAATTAATTCACTGCCGCCTACAATGACGATTCCATCGTCCATCGCAATGTTTCACATTAGACATCGTATGATGCCAAATTGGTACACATCGCCCAACCGGGTGCTGAAATATAATTGGCTAACCTGGTATTGGGTGGGTTAAAAGAACCAAAACAAAGACAGTTGTTCCAGCACCTAACTCACATTTTCAAAGCAGAATATCTGACTTCAGCATTGTTTTTCAGATAAACAAGAATGTTCACTTAGCATGTTTCTGAAATATCTGCAAACATATTATGGTATTTTTAAGCTTTAGAAGAGTCAAAAACTCATATACAGCACCTTTAAAAATCACTTAAAAAATACAAGTATACAAATCTGCATATGTAATTAAGTATAATGGGATATTTTACCCACTAAAATCTTTTGTAGTGCTCCTTTAATGCAATAAACAGTGCACAATTTCACGAATTTCATGTAAACACAGCCCGAAACAAGTGTTCATTTTATTTAGTTGTTAAACGTGAAATTTAATTAATCTTCTCTCTATCTAACGACTCTTCGGTCTTTTGAATCTATCAGGTAATGTTTCTGAAATACCTGAATACCAAACAAGTGTTCATTTCATTTCAGACCCCCATGATTTCTAGACATTGCCATCAGCTTTTGTAAATCCCTTTGACCACCACAAATTATTAAATGATCTTGCAAAATGTTTAGCCGAAAACTGTATAAATGTGCATTTCCAGAAGGATAAATGACCACATTCCTAATCCCATAATAATCTCATATTATGCCTCTACATCCTATTATTGCAGATGTGCTTAATGGTCAGATCATAACACCGTGTTTCTGCTTTCGCTTCAACTAATTTCTGTTTTTGCTTTAACTAATTTCTGCTTCTACTAATTTCTGCTTTTGCTTGAATGAGATTTCCTGCTCAAACACATTTGTCGAAAGCAAGACGTTTAAAAGACACATTTTATCTATTTATTGTCATTACATGCTATTCAATATACTAGAGTCAAAATTATTAGCCCTCCTGTGAATTTGTTTTTTAAATATTTTCCAAGTTATGTTTAACGGAGCAAAGACTTTTTCACAGTATTTCCTAAAAATATCTAGTAAAATATTATTTACTGTCATCATGGCAACGAGAAAAGAAATCAGCTATTAAAAATGAGTTATAAAAGCTATTATGTTTAGAAATGTGTTGAAAAATCTTCTCTCCGTTAAACAGTAATGGGGTAAACAATATACAGGAGGGATAATTCAGGGGGGCTTATAACTTTATATTCATTATAATTTGTAGAAGTGGTATCCTGTAATTGTTAAATTTGACATTTTGCTGTGACGTTTCAAAGAGATGGAAAGTAAATAAATGCCAGGTGGATATGACCCAGGTAAAATCGTCTTATGCCTGTGCGCATACTGCCCGGCAAGCAATTTTGCGTTTAATAGATGTCTAATAGACATCTAAACGTAGACAGCTTGGCTAAAACACGGCTGAACTTGGGCTGTGAGTGAAAATCTAAGAACATCTACAACTAGACTAGTCGTCAAATAGACAGAGTAGACAGACTTTATATGTGCAGTCGTTCATTTCTATTTATTTGTTGACTAATCTAGTTTTGGGCCTATTCTTAGACTTAGCCTTGTTTTAGCCAAGACGACTATGTTCACTCTAGATGTCTATTAGACATCTATTAGACATCTTTTAAAAACAAAAAATGCTAGCTGGGTGTCGTTTTAGTGTCGATTATGGAAAGGATTGAAAAAAGTAGTGTGGACACGGCACGCTCTTAGACGAAATTTACATTTTCAAATTCTTCCAGATTAGTGTAGACGTAGCCACAAGTTGAGGAAAAAGTCAATGACAGAATGTTTATTTTTGGGGTGAACTATCCATAGTCCATTTAGCTTGTTGTATTGATATTTTAATTGTTAAAAGCTATAAGTTACTAGTTAATTAAAGTTATGGTAACTAAATGGTAACTGTTGAAAAAAATCTTCTCTCCGTTAAACAGAAATTGGGGAAACATACAGGAGGGATAATAATTCTGACTTCAACTGTATATTCATTATAATTTGTACAAGTGGTAACCTACAATTGTTAAGTGACATTTTGCTGTGACATTTCAAAGAAACATTCATTATTTATGAACATTCATGATGCAGGTAAAAGCAGAAAAGAATTGAAAACGATAGTTTAGATTTTTTAGTTTCTAATTTATCTGTATTAGTGGAGCCGTAGCAACAAGTTTAGAATAAGTCAATGACAGAATATTAATTATGGGGTGAACTATCCATAATGCATTTAGCTTTTTGCATTGATTTAAAAGCTATTAGCTACTAGTAGGCCCACATGGAATCTGTGTGCGCAGATTTCCGCAGATTTTTGGCCCCTCATTGAGTCTATGTATTGTGTAAATGTGTGCAAATTTATATTTATTCAGTTTTTAAATTAATTTCAGTGATATTATTGACTAATATGAAAGTGCTCCTGATTTATTTACAATACAGTTTGTAAAGTACTATTGTCTGTCTTTTAGTAGATATATTATACGTGAGACTTGCTTTGTGTCCCAAATAAGTGGCTGTAATTGGATTTGCATTGTAAACATTAAATAAAAGTTAAAAAGGTATTATTTTTTAATTTAATACATTACCTTTTTAGTTACGATACTGCCAAAAATCATTCCACATAAATCCACAGATTTTTTTTACAAAATTCTGTGCAGAAATGGCAAAAAATGTCCGAAGTCAGAGTCTGTCTGGGCCTACTAATAACCTTCACTTCGAATTTGATTGTAATGCAGTAATGTAGACCTTTTGCTGCTTAGAAACAATAATAATTGTGAAAAGCGCTATACCAGGGGTGTGCAAACTTTTTCGTGTAAAGGGCCAAAAACCAAATGTCATTATTAGCCACGGGCCGAAGGTAAATATAGACCATTTTAAGAGATGCACTGTAAACAATAACAATAATGGTCCTAACGTATTTCCTGTTTTACATTTTTAATTTCCATAACTTCCAAGAATCCTAAAAGGTCCACATATTGATGATTAACATTATGACAGCTGTTTTAATGTTGAGATATGATTGAATTGCCTCTTGTTACAGTTATTAAAATAGTTTCACAACAAGCAGGAAATGGTCATGGGCCAATAACATCACATTGAAATGGTCTATGCCAAACTATGTTACATTAAAGTTGCCAAAGGGGAAATTTCCTAATATATTTCATAATATTTAAAAATAAATAAAATAAAACTTTACTTTAAATCGTATTAACTAATGCAGCATAACTTTTACAATTATAACTTATTGCAATAAAAACATAACAGTGAACAGTGGCATTTATCATTTCATAATATACACACACACACAGAGATCCATGTTAGTATATTAAACCAAAAAGAAAAAAACAAAAAGTTTGTTGTCAACCATCGTAAAACAAGAAAAAGAAGAAATCGTCATTCTCACCATCATATGGATTTACTTTCATTGGCTACACACCGGCCTCACAGCTCCGTGAATGTAGGGCCTGTCACTTATTGATCTGCGATCGGTAAATGTAGCCTGTGTAGACGCTACTGCACTACTTGACTAAAAAAATAGCTTTGCTTCTGAAAAGCTATTGGATTTATAAAGTACTCTACCGCCACGCTACTGAGAAATGTAGACCAGCTGCCCAACACTGCATATAATATACTAACATAGATGTGTGTGTGGGGCAACGCAGTGGCGCAGTAGGTAGTGCTGTCGCCTCACAGCAAGAAGGTCGCTGGTCCGTGCCTCGGCTGGGTCAGTTGGCATTTCTGTGTGGAGTTTGCATGTTCGCGTGGGTTTCCTCCGGGTGCTCCGATTTCCCCCACAGTCCGAAGACATGCGGTACAGGTGAATTGGGAGGGCTAAATTGTCCGTAGTGTATGTGTGTGAATGAGTGTGTATGGGTGTTTCCCAGAGATGGGTTGTGGCTGGAAGGGCATCCGCTGCATAAAACATGCTGGATAAGTTGGTGGTTCATTCCGCTGTGGCGACCCCGGATTAAGAAAGGGACTAAGCTGAAAAAAAAAAGAATGATGTGTGTGTGTGTGTGTATATGTATATATATATATATATATATATATATATATATATATATATATATATATATATATATATATATATATATATATATATATATATATATATATATGATGATTTTTAACATAAAAGCTTTATTATTCTTTCTTTAACAGACAACACTGTAAAAATATTATATACTATTATAACATATAATACTGCTACAGAAAGTACTGTGATCAACATCCCTGACTGAAAGTCATGTTAATTTAATTTAACATGTCAATATTCATTTATATTATGCCAGTGCGTAAACTATTAAATTAAAGTAGTAGTAAAAGTGATGATTCCAAGAAAATAAATATAGTTAAAATATAAGCATTTGTAAAATAAACTATTAAAAGTGCTAATGATTGTGATTGTACATGCTGTATTGGCATATTTCAGGTTGTATCTCAGCTTTAATGCGCTTTTTAAATACATAAATTAAAAAGAAAGCAGTTGCTTGACATCGGGACAGCAATTAGATCCAATGGACGGCTGATCGCTTTCTCTCTAAAATGGCGGAATCACAGGGCTGTTGCTGAGCTCTGCTGCTGCAATGGAACTTTCTATTGAGTGTCGCCTTTTGTTGATTCTAAGCTCTTTGGCGCTATACAAACAAGCTTGAATTGACTTGAATTGAACTTGTAACGGTTTGATTGCAGTGTTGCTCTTCTGTTTTGCAGAGCTGCGCTGTCACGGTGATCGCTCTGCATTCTGCCGCATGGAGATTTTACAGCAGTACTGCTCTCTGCCGAGCTTCCAGCGCATGTGCTGCAAGTCCTGCAAGCTTGCCAATTCCACAAACTCTACAACAACAACAACAACAACAAGCAAAGCACCGTACAAATCTAAAACAACCACCAAAGTGCGAATCACAACCACACAAAATCCCAAACACACCACAACACACACCACCTTTTCAACAAGCACCCCTCAGTTACACACAACTTCAGATGCAACGACTGCACCCATTCGCCAAAACACAACAACCCCATGGTATAAGCACACAACAGAAGCATCCACAGAAGATGGTGAACATACATCTAGGACATATACAAGTACTTCAGATGATTATGAATACAAAACAGCACCCATTTACCAAAATACCGCAACTCCATATTATAACCACACAATGGAAACATCAGCAGAAGATAAACATGGATCTAGTGTGGGCACACCTCGGACATATAAAAGTACATCAGATACTCAGGAATACACAATAGCACACATTCACCAAAACACTACAACACCATCTTTTAAGAATGCAACAGAAACGTCCACAGAAGATGACGAACAAGCATCTGGGATGTATACAAGTACTTCTGATACTCCTGAATACACATCAGCACCCATTTTCCAATACACATCTCCTATCTATGACCACATAATGGAAACATCCACTGAAGAAAATGGCAGTATTTCAGTGAGCACACCTTGGGTTTACTCAACATCTGAAACTCTGGAATACTCAACATCCTCTCCTGTGTATAATCATGCTACTGTAGATCCTCCAGAGCTGAGTGCACTGTTTACTATTGGTACAGAATCTGGGATGTCATCTATATCTGGAAATGATATGGAAATGAGCACCGAATTATCAGTCAGCATTGCAACCCCATTGGTTTCCACTAATAATGCACTCATTCCAAGTAGCACCGATTTCAAAGAGTTTGATGAAGAGAGCAGCGGCGCACCAAATGTGGATAATGATACGCTATCACAGACAACGGCAGAGTATATTAGTGATTTAACGACCTCAGGTGGTATGGAGGTCAGTCGCAGTGCGTTGACAACTTCTACAACATCTGTATCTACAACTTCCAGTACTCTCCAGTCCAGCACAACAGCATCCAGAAGTGTAGATAAAGCTGAAGAGAGCACCGAGAGCAATGCTATTGATATACTGTATCATATAATCCCACCGGGCAGCAGGTTTCCTCCGAATAACATCATCCCGAGGAGAGGCCGTGTTTTTCTGCGGGAGAAAACGCGGAATAAACGCATCCAGGAACTGCTTGAGGAGAAGAGAAACTTTTTGAGACGAATGAAAAGAGCGCAGGGGATTTAAACGCAGGTTCTCTTATAGAGATTCAGCTGCTTTTTGTTTTTCTCTCGAGTCTTTATCTTGGTGTTTGGGTCAAGAACTGGAAAATGGGCAGAATATTTTGCAGTATATTTCCTCTCTTTTATTGACGTGGAACAAAACCACTAGCAAATGTTTGCACAATTACTTTGAACATCAATAACATCCCTTTAGGAGGTTGGATCCATATTGAAATCTGATTCATGAAAATATATGCAAATGAAATGCAAGTTCAAATATGGATGGATTTCATAAATATACAGTTGAAGTCAGAATTATTAGCCAGAATTATTCTTTTTTTTCCTTTTAAAATATTTTCCTAATGATGTTCAACAGAGCAAGGAAATTTTCACAGTATGTCTGATAATATTTTTTCTGCTGAAAAAAAGTCTTATTTGTTTTATTTCGCCTAGAATAAAAGCAGTTTTTAATTTTTTATGAACCATTTTAAGGTCAAAATGATTAGCCCCTTTAAGCTAAATATTTTCTCGATAGTCTACAGAACAAACTATCGTTATACAATAACTTGCCTAATTACCCTAACCTGCCTAGTTAACCTAATTAACCTAGTTAAGCCTTTATATGTCACTTTAAGCTGTATAGAAGTGTCTTGAAAAATATCTGGTCAAATATTATTTACTGTCATCATGGCAAAGATAAAATAAATCAGTTATTAGAAATGGGTTATTAAAACTATTATGTTTAGAAAAGTGTTGAAAAAAAATCTTCGATTCGTTAAACAGAAATTGGGGAAAAAATAAACAGGAGAGCTAATAATTCAGTGTGGGGGGCTAATAATTCTGACTTAAACTGTAAATTAAATGTCCTTTAAGCAACATATGTTTTGAATTATTGCAAAAAAATGCCAGTTTTATTTTTTATTTATTCAACCGTTAGAATTCAGGCAATATATGAACACATATATATGTGCAATATCACATGAGTAGCAGTGTGATATGGCTGTATATGAGCAGTGGTGGGCGATATACAGCCACATCACACTGCTACTCGTATGATATTTCGTTTATAGAACAGTTTGATGGCATAATCATGAATATAAAAATGAAAATCAAACACAGAGAGTCTAAAAACCCTTTTGTATGAGGAACTACTTTCTTCTGCCATTTATTCACATCTGCAGCTGACGTCAGAACAGCAGAAACCATTGTTAATTTCACCAACGTCACTTTAGAGCTAGTGTTTGAATGATTCTGTAGCGTAATGTCTAAAGTGATGACAAAACAGGGGATTTTGCTCACATTTTAAGATTATAAGGCTGAACAACATGAAATGCCATCAGTCTACAGAGATTTCCCAGTATTTCTCTGTTGCAATCAGGAGATCACAATAATTAACCCTGAAAAAGCCAAAGCAAAGCAAACACTACCTGATTACTGTTGTGTTTGCGATAAGGAAAAACGCTAAACACAGTCAAGGATTTCTTCGTTTTATCCGAGACGCATTAGAAACAAACAGGGTTTTACAAAGAGTGGCCAACACAAAATACATACAATCCTGATATGTGCGTCCCATCTCACACTCAATACACTACAATTACTATGGTATAAATACAGCACTGCAACATAAAAAAGAGAAAGATCGACTTAGAAAGTCTTTTCTCCTCTAAGGGCTTATTATTCAGTCTCTTCGCCATATTGTGGATGGACAAAGTCAACCGTCTTTGCTCTACTCAGTGACAGGCCGATCAATGTCAGCGCTTTGTGACTCAGAAATTATAAATATTTAAAATAGGCACTATCCTTATAAATAAACTGCATAGATGCAATCTAAACAACTACATTATTGCCTATAAAATCCTCAAAAGAACATAATGTTGTCCAACAGCTGCAATATTTGTCAAACTAGTAAGTTTATTTAACTGCTGTCACTCTATGTGGGCGGAATAATGCAGAATGGTGAAGAGGCTTTACAAGTTCTGATATTACAGAATATTCACGGCTATCAGCCAATCAGATTCGAGAATCAGACAGAACTGTCTGATCCCCCCCACTTTCGTGCGCAAGACCTCTACACTGAAAAAAATTATTCAAAGATGATTCCTTGGATTTACTCAATTTTTTTTTACGTTATATGGTTGTAAGCAATTTATTTGGGCTGAATTTAAACAAAAAATTTAAGTTGAACATTGCTCAATTTAATTTGTTTGTTTAAATTCAACACAAATAAATTATTTGCAACAGTTTTGCATGCAACACTTTTTTTCAGTGTACATCCTTGGGGATCATGCCGGATCCATTACCCCGATCTGTTCCAGGAACTTGCAATTGACAAATTAAACTTAATACATTAGATTAGTCCATAGCAAATCCAAAACTGGAACTAATCTAACAAAAAAAAACTTAAAAATGAGTAGACCAAAATTAATGTTAAGGGAAAATATTAAATAAAAACTTAATCAACAACAAAAATCAGGAACATAAAAGCATATGCTATCATTTATTTTTTTGCAATAACTTAAATTATTGTTGTATTTCGACCAGTTCTGTGACCAAATTCTTATTTTAATGAGTATAACTGTTTAATAAAACTACTTTGTTTGAATGAATCAAATTATATTTGCTATATTCACTGAGATATTGATCCAAATATCTTCAAAAAGAGGGTGAAATGGCCATTTTTGCAATATTTTGAAATATATGTTGCATATATGATATATTTTACATATGTGAAATCCAGATACACACTTGTAGGTCATATATATCATTTGCATATTGCCATTTAACCGATTACTTCAATTCAATTCAACTTCGATTAATCAATTCGTCAAATCATTTATTCCTCCTCATGACATTTTAATCATCTGTCCAGTCATGTTAAAAAGTTTTGATACCTTTTGACTAACAAGTTTCCATATGAGGATGGGGAAAAAAAGCAACCAAAAAAGCTGAATGACTGGCACAGACAATAGGCACATACTATATTATCAGTAAATTAACATAAACATGTTTTTATTATCGTTCATTCATTTTTCTTTGGCTTAGACCCTTATTTATCAGGGTTCGCCACAGCGGAATGAACCGCCAACTATTCCAGCATATTTACTATTATGCAGCTGATGCCCTTCCAGCCACAACCCAATACTGGGAAACACCCATACATACTCATTCACACACACACTCATACACTACGGCCAATTTAGATCATTAATTCACCTATAGCGCATGTGTTTGGATTAAGGGGGAAACCAGAGCTCCTGGAGGAAACAAACGCAAACTCCACACAGACATGACCCAGCCGCGACTCGAACTAGCAACCTTTTTGCTGTGAGGTGGCAGTGCTAACCACTGAGCTGCCATGTTATTATAACAAAACATCTTATATTTTTACACAGGGTCTACACAAGCGGGTTGGTATGTTAATATATACCTGAAAAAAAAGCAGTGATAATGAGTGTATCTGCAGCCAATCAATGCAAATGCTCTTTTAGCATGTGAAATGATGAATAGCACTTCATTAAGTGTGAACGTAGCCCAAAAAATCCATACTTTATATTCCTTTTTCCTTTTTTATATCACTGTTTCATCTGTTCTGACTTGTACATGTGTCTGTGAGAAGAAATATGACATGGTTGTTTTCACTGACGAGAACCATTCAGGGATGCACCACATGCAGGACTTATTTTACAGAGTTGAATTTTATACTTGTCAGTTATATTTTCTTTCGCCAGTATGCAAGCTTATATAAGCGGAGACGTTGTCAGATCAGGTCAAGATGATATATATTTTTGTGTTCGAGATATTGAGTTCTCATGAGAGTATTTCACACTCTCACCAGAGATCTCAAAGACTCCATCTTTATGTAAAAAGCAGAGGAAAATGTCAAAAACAGAAATAAATTGATATATTGCAAAAACAAGTGTTTGAGTTTCACATTACTCATTCAGTTGTTGTTGTTTTCGTTACTTTGAGTTATTTACATTGTCATTTATTTATTTATTTAAATGACATTATATTTTTGCTACTGGATGAAAATAAATGTTATTTAAAATGTACACTGGTATTATTCCTGAGATTTTGGTCCATATTGACATGGTAGCATCATGCTGGGCAGATTTGTCAGCTGCACATCCATGATGCCAATCTCCCTTTCCACCACATCCCAAAGATGCTCTATTGGATTGAGATCTGGTGACTGTGGAGGCCATTTGAGAACAGTGAACTCATTGTCATGTTCAAGAAACCAGTCTGAGATGATTTGCGCTTTATGACATGGCGTGTTATCCTGCTGGAAGTAGCCATCAGTGGCAGTTCTAGCTTAAATGGCACCCTGGGCGAACCACTCCATACACCCCCCCCCCCCCCCATGTAAGGTTACGTCTAGTTAATATAAAAAATGACCATTAAACATGTATATTCTTAAAAATGTTTGTTGTTTTACCCCAACTTTGGATAAATTATGGACAAAACTAGAATTTGAATTATTTAAAATATTAATATTTATTATAAATAAAATAATAATTATAATTATTATTAATATTACTGTTGTTGTTATACAATTATTATTCTAAATAAATAACAGAAATCAAACGTAAATGTAACTGGAAAGCGATGTAAAGACAAAACTGGAGTGATATGCTAAAATCACTTGAGAAATCTTTTGCGTGAATATTAATTTTGACAATTCTATAAAATACAAAAAAAAATGTTTTATAGAATTATCGGTTCATCTTAGACTCGACTCAAGGCTGAAAATTAATGTAGTCTTACTTCCCTGACTCTTTATCCCTACTGCTTCCTAGCCATGCTCAGTCAAAATAAGATCATATTATATAAACTTCAGTTTTGTCAACTAGCAAAACTCGCTGCATGCCGACTCCTCCTGTCATAAAGTATGAGCATGAGTGGTGCGTGTTCTATCGGCGTGCATGTAAATAACTGGGATTCACACTGGGATCAGGAGCAGTGTGTGTGAGGCGCGCGGAAATGGTTCTCTGTGCGCATGCATCAGTTTGCTTGCACCAGCGTTGTTTCTGTTGCACATAGAGAAAAACAAATTTGCGCTTACAACAGACGCCAAATATGCATGCCCCCTAACCTGGGATTAGCCTACCACTCTTGGGATTAATACACTTGCATAAAATAAATCATGTCTCAAAGCATACTGAGGCACATATGATTTTTACCGGGGCACGTTTTTGTTTTTCTTTCTCTCTGTGCTGCCTCCAGCAAGATGCCACCCTGGGTGATCGCCCATATTGCACATGCCTAAATGCGCCAGTGATGGGTACACTGTGGTCATAAAGGGATGGAGATGGTCAGCAACAATACTCAGATAGGCTATGGGGTTGACACAATGCTTAATTAGTACTAACGAGCCGAAAGTGTGCCAGGAAAATATCCCCCCCACACCATTACACCACCACCACCACCAGCCTAAACAAATGATGGAAGGCAGGATG
The DNA here is from genome assembly GCF_903798145.1 of Danio aesculapii. Taxonomy (NCBI): domain Eukaryota; kingdom Metazoa; phylum Chordata; class Actinopteri; order Cypriniformes; family Danionidae; genus Danio; species Danio aesculapii. Next base: position 50,441,609 of record NC_079448.1, on the reverse strand, counting down.
GAGCCATGCTTTCATGTTGTTGATGCCAAAATTCTGACCCCACTATCCAAATGTGGCAGCAGAAATCGAGACTCATCAGACCAGGCAACATTTCTCCAATCTTCTATTGTCCAGTTTTGGTGAGCCTGTGTGAATTGTAGCCTCAGTTTCCTGTTCTTAGCTGACAGGAGTGGCACCCGGTGTGGTCTTCTGCTGCTGTAGCCCATCTGTCTCAAGGTTGGATATGTTGTGTATTCAGAGATGCTCTTCTGCAGACCTCGGTTGTAACGAGTGGTTATTTAACTTACTGTTGCCTTTCTATCAGCTGGAACCAGTCTGGCCATTCTCCTCTGACCTCTGGCATCAACAAGGCATTTGCGCCCACAGAACTGCCACTCTCTGGATATTTCCTCTTTTTCAGACCATTCTCTGTAAACCCTAGAGATGGTTGTGCATGAAAATCCCAGTAGATAAGCAGTTTCTGAAATACTCATGCCAGCTCGTCTGGCTCCAACAACCATGCCACGTTCAAAGTCACTTAAATCATCTTTCTTCCCCATTCTGATGCTCGGTTTGAACTGCAGGAGATCGTCTTGACCATGTCTACATGCCTAAATGCATTGAGTTGCTGCCATGTGATTGGCTGATTAGAAATTTGCATTAATGAGCAGTTGGACAGGTGTACCTAATAAAGTGGCCGGTGAGTGTATATTACATTGTATTTCTCAGATATGATAATGATTTTTAAGACAAAAGTTGCAATTAATTTTATTCTGTGGCAGAAATAATCTTCCATAAATAGTAACATATATATTTTAATTTTATTGCATCAATTATTAATCTCTCCACATTCTGCTTTGGAAAAGTAGGCTATGCAACTTTTATGTTGAATAATTCTGCTCTTTAAGTCCAACTTTTCTGCTGTTTAATTAGCACCATACAAGTTCTAGGAGAAGCTCGCATGCTCTTCTCATTATGTTACATATTTGCATGAAGTGGGAGATTTCCTTGAGAAAGAAGTTGTCCAATTAAAAGCGAAGGCATTAGAGCTGTCATGAAGTCATCCTGTACTTCATCCTTTGATCCTCAACACAGGTAAAAGTCTACATGGACCTGTCACAACAAACTTCAACTCCTTAAAAACTAAAAAAGGACCGATATGATTGAGAAATCACAAACTAAACATCTTAAATAACATCACAATTGTTTGTCCTTGTCAAGGACGAGAGATGGAGATAATTTGGACCCTTGTCTCCCGCTGAGATGAAGACTAGTAAACACTCCAGGAGAGATTTTAACAACCTTAAAAAGTTGCCACGGTAAGTTTGCCAACATCTATAGAAGACGGAAAAAATGCATATTTTATAATGAACATGTCACACTTAATTCTAAGCTCTCTTCTCCACATGATTTTGCTTAAGGAGCAACGCTGAATGCAAGATTGATGTTTAGGCCTAACTTGAGCTTTGAAAGACGTCTGATAGCATCGTTTCAGCTCTGCAGGACATCTGGACTTCTGAGGTTGGTTCTGAATTGCATACTAACCTAAAAACAACCGTTAGAAAACATTCTGTTGAAGGTGTTTTAGGTTATTTAAAATCAACCTCACTGCAACGTTCTGGGAATGTTTTGAGAACGCACTCAAAATAATACTCAACAATGTATTTTTGCTGTTTGTTCAAACTACTTGTTTAAAATGAGCTGAAACAACACAACTCTTGAGAACTCTGTTTAGTTTAATTCTTCTATACTAAAAAAAAAGACTTGTTGCTTGTTCAAACTTACTTAAAATGAGTTGAAACACAATTTTAACTTAATTGTTTTCATGTTTAATCCACTTAAATTTCTAAACATGATTAACCTAATCACTTAGTGTTAGGGCAATATAAAGTATTTTTAAAGTGGTTATTTGGTTTTCACAAATATCCAAACTGGAGCTGGCTGCAAAGGGGCATCACAAGGTATATTTCTTCAACTGTGTCACACAATGTTTAGAAAAGCTATGTTATCTAGCAAAAATGTTGATTTTGGTATTAGCCTATTTTATTGGTTGAAAATTTGATTCACACAAATGATGTTGTAAATAAAGCATTACATAGTCATCGATGTTCCCCTTGGTCCACGAGCGCAAACGAACCATAGAAATTAGTTACCTCCAAAATAAATTTGCTTTAAGACTTAAGAGAACTTTTGTGCAGATTAACCGATGGTCCAACAGATGGCGATATTTCCCAATTCATCAGCCACATGTAAGAAACAATGGTCACACCACTCAAAACAAACGCCTTGCTAGTGTGTAATTACATTGTTTTACTGCTAATAGCTTACATGGTAAATTAAAGCCAAAATAAAAGCTCCAACATTATATATATATATATATATATATATATATATATATATATATATATATATATATATATATATATATATATATATATATATTATAGTGTCTTTGAAACAATACTTCTATTGTTAATTCTATTGTTGCTGTAGTACTAGAACAACAAATGACCCTTTATTGTAATTTTCTAGTTATATTTTAGTAGACTACTGTTTACTGTCGCAATAACTAAAGTATAACAGTTTATCAGTTCATTCATTTTCTTTTCGGCTTAGTCCCTTTATTAAGCAGGGGTCGCCACAGCGGAATGAATCGCCTACTTATCCAGCATAGGTTTTACGCAACCCAACACTGGGAAACACCCACACACTCTCATTCACGCACATACAACATGGCCAATTTAGCTTATTCAGTTTACCTATAGCACATGTGTTTGGACTTTGGGGGAAACCAGAGCACCTGGAGGAAACCCACGGCAACACCGGAAGAACATGCAAACTCCACACTGAAATGCAAACTGAACCAGCGAACTTCTTGCTGTGAGGTGACAGTGCTGACCACTGAGCCACTGTGTCACCCTTATCTACTGTACATTACTATTATATTTATTCATGTGGGTTAACCAATACTTATTGAACAGATTATATCAGAATTTTGCATTGAATGGCAAGCAATTAACTTTTGGAAAGTAAGTAAAATTATTAACATGGAAGTACGTGATCAACAAAGTTTAAACTGCAAAGTTTAATTTCTAAAAAAAAAAAAAATCTTTTTATTCATGAAATAAATCTGTTTCTTTCAAAGTTTTAAAGGGGATCTTGGAAAGAAAAGGGTATAAACTATTTAAAGGGCACATATGATCATCAAAATCATCTTCTGTAAGCTGTTTGAACAGAACTGTGTGTAGGTTTAGTGTGTCCACTGTCATATGGGGGTGATATAAAGACAATAAGACTCTTTTAAAAATTTCCTAACATTAAAATAGGATCCAAATCCCTCCCGTTTTGAGGCCCACCACAACGTGATGTAGGAATGCGGTGTCCCCGGCCAACGAATTGATCGACATCCGCGCATTACCATGTCTCCGTAGTAACACGTATAATCACAACAACAAGACAGGACGTGCACAAAGCAACTGGGATTAAAAGATCTGTTCAGCGCTCTGTGATCATCAGTCATCATCAAACGTGATCAAGAATGAGTTTTACACGTTTAAAACGTTTGTAAAACAGTGCATGTTTGTAATGAATTACAGCGATTTACTTCAGCTTTACTTTATCACCACAGCCGCATGCCAGTACAATTATTAAAGAAAACACTTCAATCCTGGTTTGTGGACATTAAATCAGGTTTATTTTGAACATTAACACAACGAATATCCATACAGCAGTGGATATTAACCTGTATCCTGTCACATTTGCCGTGCAAAGTCAGTGCAAAGTTAAATGTGCGCGCTGTGTGTGTGTGTCCGCTGTGTGTTTGCCATTGTGTGTGACTTATCATTGCAGAAAGGCTTGAATTAACTCCACAACAAGTAAATCAGATAATCATTGGGAAAGTTCTCACTGTAGTATTCCTCACAGATGTTACGTGAGCTCTGCTTCCTTCATGTCTGTCACTGTGCTGTTTATCTGACGCAGCCGAGGCGGAGATTGAGGCACACTCTGACAGGCATGCGGGAATGGTTGGCGGGGAGAACTAGCATTAAAGGCACAGTCCACAAAAACAGCTACATGGTTGTTCAGAGCAGAAAAATCAAGTTTTTAAAAGGTCTAATAAATAATCTGATGGGTGTTTTGAGCTGAAACTTTACAGACACATTCTGGAGACACAAAAGACTTCTCTTAAATCTTGAAAAGGGGTAAAATAGCTGTCCTTTATAAAACTAAACTAAAGAAACTAAGCATAAAGAAGAACAAAAAAATAGGAAGATTAAATGCATGGCCTAGTTTTCATACTGAGAAACGAAATTGACTTTTACTTCAACAAGTTGAGCAAAGCTTTGAATGTTTTAGGGGCATCCTTATTAAAAATAAATAAATATAATCTGCTTTAGCAATGACACAACATTTTACAGGCAAAAATGAAAACAAAATGATTAATAGGATCTCACACCCGGAAGCATAAATCCGTGGCTGTTTTCAGACATTGAATTTATAATTGACCAGATTAGACTTGGCTGATGAATATACTGTAGGATTACAGACTCTCTCTCAGTCCAGAGGCCAAAAGGAGCCAACTGGTTGTGACTAATTGTGTTTGTTCATAAATCGAGACAGCCATCTGTTTAATTAACACCCCTGCCATGAGTGTGTTTGTGTTTGAAAAGTGGGCTCATTTTTCTTGCAGTGTATGTGAGGAAAAGCTCTCCACAATACATGTATATGTTTGTATCTTCATTCAGGCCTGATTTTCTGCTTCCTCCATGGCATGAAATTGGGTGAGAGATTGCGTTAAAATCACTGTATTCAGTTTTCCCACCCACAACATTCCCATTTAAGGGGTATTGCTCTGTCACTGCCTTCAGATTCCATAAGTCACGATTAAAAAAAGCATATTTTTTGTGTGATTATTTGTAATTCACCATAATCCAGGAGCCACAAAGGCACAGATTTGTTCACTCAGAAAATGTTACATTGTAGATGCACACAGATTAATGTATTTAATGCAAGGATGTGTTGCATTGTAAAAAAAATAATAAATCCACTAATTATCAGTTTCTGTACACTGTAAAAAATATTGCACCAATTAATTACCACAACTAAATATTTTTAGTTATGTTATCTTATCTGTATTCAATGTGTTTGACAACTTGTATGTCAAAGTTTTACTTAGTTGACTTAATAGACTTAAAAAAAAAAAAAGACTCACCTGAACTGGTATGTATTAGTTAATTTATTCAAACATCTGAGGGTTAAATAGTATAAATATGTCCAAATGAAAGCGAATAAATTATTAATTAAATCCAATTTAAAATTGTTTTTGTATGTGTTTTGTAATTGTGTGTGTATATATATATATATATATATATATATATATATATATATATATATATATATATATATATATATATACAGAAATACACAAATATCTTTACATTTGAAAAAAATTATAAAAACTACTATATCTATGCAACCTCTCGGGGGACTTTTTCAGTTTATTCCTGACAATTTGCATTTGTATAATGTTATTATTATTAGCAGTATTATTTTTTTATATGCATATTTATATATGTTTTCATAAAAACAAGTTTAGATATGTCCATCTGTCGGGTTTCGGAGATGTATTCATCATAATATGGGGCATAAGAACAGGATGTGTGTTTGGATATAACTCTGTTTTTGACCACACTTCATTATTATTGTTCATTTATTCGCTTGCTGGAAATTAGAACTGAATTTAAAAATAGTGTTGAGCATAACAATGGAAATTAAATATGTAGGCTAATACATCTTCAGTGGAGTGAGTGTTAGACCATGTGCCAGGGACCATATTTTTCCAAATGTGAATTTGGACACGCCCTTAATTCTTTTCCACCATGCCCTTTAGACTTTGTACCTTGATGTTGAAAAGTCAACTCTGCAGTTTAATAATGAGACTTTTGTAAACATTTATAAAACATTTCTTGAATCCATAAAAAATTACAAGGCTAATCAAGAAAGTATATCACTTCAAACTATTAAAAATGCAAATAAAAGTCACCTTTTCAAGCTTTTCAACATCAAACGTTGTTGGAGGAAAGATCAACGTCCGATAATGCAATTCTAAACATACATAAATGGGGTGGAAAATGAGTAAAACTGCTAATTTACAGATATTTTTTACAGTGTGCTCTTCTGCATTATTTTAGTATATTATGTAATAGAATATATGCAAAGCAAGTGTGTTTCAGCCAATAATAAACTTCTAATGTGATTATTTTCAATTTAATAAGGTTCCTTTTGAGCATAAGGATCATATATTACAAGCATCAATGTTGTAATGTGATTACAATACATTCAATTAAATAGACATAAGCATTCATTTACTTGTTCAAGCGGAAAACGAGATGAAAGACAGAGCAACCGATAGTACTGTCAGGATCAGCAGACGAGCATAAAGACATGGCGTGGGGAAAAGGAATTTAATGCAGTGCTTCTTGTCCAGTCTGAGACCCACTTCATATTGTATATCTATCAGGCAGTGAAGATTGCTGATTTTTAAAGAAATCAGACCTTAAACGTGGCAATTTTACAATGGAAAGACAGCTCACCGGAAGCGATAAGGCTGGCTGACTGAAATTAAAAGTCCATGTACATCTACCCCATTATTTATTATTTTAGCCATTCTACTCTGACCTCTACTATTAGCGAGACATAACTAATTAACTGCTTTATTGGATATTTTTTTATCCTTTCTCACAATATTCAACATTTTTTGTTGTTGATGTTGTTGTTGTTTTTATTTTAGTTTATTTATTTTTTGACAGGATCATACACAACAGTACATTGACCTTAAAAAGGAAATATGTTTTGTGCCAGGCTTAAGCAAAACTACCGTTTTCTACCTGCAGTCCCTAAACAGGTAGATCTTAAAACACACACACACACACACACACACACACACACACGCACACACACACACGCACACACACACACACACAAATGTACAATTCTGACATAAGATGACAGCTTCAGAGTCACACACATTTAAACACCTGGAATGTGTCTTTTGAAGCCGACATCCATTTCCTGTAGTGATCAGTGGAGCCAATCGGCTGTCATCTTGATGAATAAGAGATGCTATCACTGCCAGAATTCATATTTACATACTGATTAAATCCAATAAAGTGAAACTGAAGGTGAAGACAGATTTTATTTCCCACAAATTAAGTCTCTTCCTCCTTGGCCCTGCAGCTGTGCACATCAGAAGCCCCTTGTATTCATCAACTTGTGAATTTGCATATAAAAAACAAATATCATAATATCAGATTATTACAGCTTGTTGAGATTTTACAGGCTCCTCATGTGTGTCAATTATTGCTGCACTCCAGTACAATCCTTTCTGCGTTCCCAAAAGCTCTTTATAGCAACATACTTAAAGCCGGAAATCTGTTAGGCTTGCCAATAGGTCTAAATATTCAATTAAATTTTTATTTCTATAGTGCTTTTCCAGTGTCAAAGTTTAGCTCAGTTCAGTGTAGTTTAATACACACTACTGAGAGTCCAATCACTGAAGAGCAAATCCAACGATGCGCAGCTTTACACATCCCGAACCATGCAAGCCAGTGGCGACAGCGGCGAGGAAAAAATTTAAGACAAACAGAGAAATGCAGTGGTCAAATCTTGCTTCTTTCAGATTCGCTTTTAAAAACAGTCAAATCTATTTTACCCCAAAAAAATTTGGAAAAAATAATCCATGCTTTTATCACCACTAGATTGGACTATTGTAGCTCATTATTGGGATTAGTCAGAAAACCTTATCCCGGTTACAATTAGATCAAAATGCTGCTGCAAGGCTTTTAACAGGTACCAAGAAACATGAGCACATTACACCAGTTTTACGCTCTCTGCACTGGCTGCCTGTGCACCATCGAGTCACTTTTAAAATGCTTCTCTTGGTTTTTAAATCTCTGAATGGCCTGGCACCTTCTTATTTGTCAGACATTTTAATTGAGCATCAGCCTGGTCGATCTCTTCGGTCGTCTAACCAGAGACTGTTATGCATCCCTAAGTCGAGGCTGAAATGCAGAAATGACCGTGCTTTTGCAGTAGCTGGTCCTAGGTTGTGGAATGCTCTGCCCCTCTGTATCAGATCTGTTTCATCCCTGTCTGTTTTTAAATCTAGGTTGAAAACTTACCTCTTTGATTTGGCATTTTATCAGTGAAAATTGTCTGTTTTAGCAATAATTTTATATATACATTTGTTTTTTATCTGTTTTGATTTGTACTGTGCAGCACATTGGTCAAACTCTGGTTGTGTTAAATAGTGCTATATAAATAAAATTGACATTGACGTTAAACTACTGAGGAGGCAAGCTTCAAATAGAAAAACTATTGAAACTCTTTAGTCATTTCTGAGTGAGATGCTAATGGTATAATCCAATTCCATGATCTATGCTAAGTTAAGCTAAAAGTTCTCCAGCCTGACTCCAATATCAGCTGAATGGATTCACAAATGGTAAAACTCAAATGTTGAAAGAAAAGTGAAATGTTCCTTTAAAATCGTG
>NC_079448.1:50405581-50428081 GCF_903798145.1 Danio aesculapii | reverse complement strand
TTTGGGGCAGCAATGTGGCGCAGTGGGTAGCACAATCACCTTACAGCAAGAAGGTCGCTGGTTTGAGCCTCGGCTGGGTCAGTTGGCATTTCTGTGTGGAGTTTGCATGTTCTCCTCATGTTTCGTGTGGGTTCGTGTGGGTTTCCTCTGGGTTCCTCTGGGTGTTTATTTACTATGAATTGTCCATAGTGTATGTGTGTGAATAAGTGTGTATGGATGTTTCTCAGTAATGGGTTCCAGCTGGAAGGGCATCCGCTGTGTAAAACATATGCTGGATAAGTTGGCGGTTCATTCCGCTGTGGCGACAGCTATCTTGATCTACTGAATTAATTCAAACTAAAGCTAATAATATTTTTATAAATAATATACAGTAATATTTAAAAACAAATAAAATGACTAAAATTTAAAGTTTAAAACAGAATTTTAAACAGAGAGAGCTCAGGGCTCTCTCCCGGGACAGCATGCCAAACAAGCTTTATAATCAAACTCTTGAAAGAGACTAAGCCAAAAAGAAAATGAGTGAATATATTTAATATGTGTTCAGATATTTATACTGGACATGAATGCATAATTAATTAGATAATGTATCATTTACATTTTTAAATTTAAGGTTTCATGAAACTTGATGAATAAAATAAAATAAAAATAATAATAAAATAAAATAATAATAATAATAATAATAATAATAATAAAAATAAAAATAATTTAAAAATAATAAAATAAAATAAAAAAAATAAAAAATAATAATAAAATAAAATAAAATAAAATAAAATAAAATAAAATAAAATAAAATAAAATAAAATAAATAAAAATAATTAAAATAAATAAATAAATAAATAAAAAATAAAAATAAATAAATAAATAAATATTAATAAAATAAAATAAAATAAAATAAAAATAATTAAAATAAATTAAAAAAAATAATAAAAATAAATAAAAATAAATAAAATAAAATAAAATAAAATAAAATAAAATAAAATAAAATAAAATAAAATAAAATAAAATAAAATAAAGCCTCACAGCAAGAAGTTTGCTGGTTTAAGTTCCGGCTGGGTCAGATAGCGTTTCTGTGTGGAGTTTGCATGTTCCCCCTTTGTTGGTGTGGATTTCCTCCAGGTGCTCCGGTTTCCCCCACAGTCCAAAGCCATAACTAAATTGATTGTAGCATATATATGTGCATGTGATATTGTTTGGGTGTTTCCCAGTACTAGGTTGCAGCTGCTGTGTAAAACCTATGCTGAAAGTTGGCTGTTCATTCCACTGTGGTAACCCCTGATAAATAAAGTGACTAAGCAGAAGGAAAATGAATGAATGAAAATAAAATAAAGCACAGTGGCTAAGGGGTTAGCATGGTTGCCCTACAGCAAGAAGGTTGCTTGTTCAGGTAAATAAAATAAATTTGATAATCATTGTACATTTTCTTGTTCCGTGATGTTCATGTATTTATTTTTTACTCTGATTCAGTTCGAAGACCCATGTGCTTGTAAGGTTGTGGCACTGTCATCTGTTTTTCTTCATTCTCAGTTTAGACGAGTGATTTAATCTCATCTTTGATCTGACAGACACAGTAATGAATCTTCAAAAATATTTGATGGAAAACAACCAGCTGCTATAGTGCAAAACCTGAAATTGTGCGTCGATATTTAACGAAGGCGTTTGTCATTTGCCATATGATGTTTGAGAGTCTTCAGAAATGTCTACTTATCAAAATCACGGTGACCTTTCCTGTAACTTCTCAGTGTTTCAGAGCAATCAAGTTACTGATGCATGAAGAGATGAAGCACGAGATCTCACTTAGACACTGTGCATTGATGGTGTTTTTGCTTTGGAGATGGCGGCAAATGTATTTGAATGGCTTCTAAAAAATGCATCAGCCGAAAGGGTTCTAAGAGATGGTCTGGAGATGTGTAATTTTATAGGGGTCATATAATGCTTTTTACACTTTCAGCTGCCTCTAGTGCAAAATGCACCAATTTAAGCATGAACAAAATCTCTCCACACAGAGTTTTTCTCCATAGAAATAAGAGCAGTTCTGAATTCTGTCAGACGCCTGCATTGATGAACACGTCATAGCTTCATCAATTTACATCCTTTTTTATTCACTGTAGTTGCATAAGTGCAATCAGCTGTTTACATCTACATACATAACATTTTATGAACTTGTGTGTTTTAGGGCTGCACAATATATCATTTCATCATCGATATTGAAGTGTGCTTTATTAATGTGTTTTATTATTGTATTATTGCCTCATTGACTCACTGTATGACTGACCAACCAATCAATTTTTGTCTTGTTTTTGTATTACTTGCTTTTTGGAACCGTTCTTCGCCAAACTCAAACCACATTGTCACGGTCAACTGCTCTCTGCGTTTCAAGTCTGCTGACATACATGGCGAGCTACTGGGCAAACTGGTAACAGCGGGAAAGCATTTGTTTTAAAGATGAAATGCAGCCATTCGTAGCTTTGGCTACATTATTCATTGTCAGTGACAACCTGTGAAGCGCTGCCTATATTGTTTACTATGCTACTCTGAATATTCGGTCTGAAATAGAATGCAAGTATCACTTAGTAATGAGTGTAATTCCTGCACGCTGCCGGCCAAACACTTAGCATACAGTAATCGATTAAGGACAATGTGCATGAGAGAATGAGACCATGATGACAAGCTTTTCTTTCTACACAACTGAAATCGTGCTAGATATAATACAGTATTTTTGTTTAGAATCGTAGTATTATAAAGTACAATAAATTTTTCTAACTGGCGAATGACACGATCTAGTGGGTTGTCTACTGTTATCTTTAGGGTGCGCTTTCGTGATTTCAGGCTTTGGACAGCAGGGCAGGCCTGGCACTATGGGGATTTTTTCATAAAGGATTAGTTCATCCAAAACTGAAAGTTTTTTCTGTCATTAATTACTAACACTCCCGCATTTCAACCTTCAGAACACAAATTTAAATATTTTATGTTCTGAAAAGGCAATTCAATTATGAAAATTGTGAAATTAAAGCAATAGTCCAGAGATCAGGTCCCCGCATCCCCGCGCTCTAAACACACAGGAGAAAACTGAACTAGTGGATGACATGAAGGCGAGCAGCCTAATTCATTTCATGTTTTGGTTAACTAATTCTTTAAATACAACTCTCTTGAGCTCTAAAAGGAAAAAACGCAAAAGAAATCTGCCGTTAAATTATTTTTAGCAGAGATGCAGCTGCCAGTTTTTTTTACATTTGTTTTTCAGATTGGGATTAATATTAGTCTTATTAAAATGTTTAGTTGGACACTGCGCAGTCCCATAGTAGTCTACACTATAATTAATATTTAAATTTATTATATTTATTATTATTAACAAAATTTAAATTAAGCTAAAATTGACAAAATGCAAAACCTTTTTGAATGTTTGCTTCTATTTTGACATCACTAAAGCAGTTGTGTAAAGAAACGTCCCATTATGCAGCAGCGGTCTCAAATTAGGACACTTAAAAAATGTCTTTTGAGTTTAAAGATGATCGGCCTGCGAAGTATACAGTGTTATAAATGAAAAAGGTATTTAGTGCATGAATAAGTGGATTTGCCGTGGATCAACCTCTCACAGGCACTGCAGGTAGTCTGAATGATAATCTTTTTAAAAACATGTAATTTAGGCTGTTCTGCTATTTGCTCACGCAAAATTAAACATCAGAAAATATACTGTAGGCCTATTTAAACGGCCAAATTACAGTTAGCATATCGATTTTATTTTGACTTGTGTCTCATGGCCCTAAAAATGAAAACAAGTTATTAAAATAGGCTAAATAAATACATAAAATGTGGGAGTAGGCCTAAAGGCTTATGGTGGCGTTTTTACAAATGCCAACCAGACAATTTCACGAATAAAAACCCCCACTTATGATTGCCTAACATAAATATTTATTTGTACCTTTAATTTCTTTTTTAGGTATTTTTCTGGCTACACTAAGGCCTTTAAATGTAACTAAGTAACACATTTAGCTACTATTTTTTTAAAATGACAATAGATTGTAACATTTAACTTTTTCCTAACACTGATAGATGATTAGTTGGGTAACAGGCAATACTTGAAGCACGATTACTCGGGTTATGCTGATTTCACTATATTTTTTTAACCATTGGTCTAACCGTGGGTTAGCTTGGATGTGTGGGCATAGATTGATGTCTTTACCTAAAATTTTATAAATTTATGTTATTCAAAATGAAACGGAAAGAAATACGGAGAATACAATATAATTTAAACCACTCGTTTGGCGCTGAAGTCCGTCTGCGTTTATGTAAACTATCGCTGCATAGCCTTCATTAATAAAATCAGTAATAGCGAAACTGTGCTTAGTATTATAACTATAAAAAGTACATTACTGCCAAAGTAATAGCAAATAAGTGAATAAATAGCCTAAAGGAAAGCAACAAGAGGGACCAAAATCAGTCAACAGGTCTAGTGCCCTGCCCCCCCGCCCCATGGGATTAAAATGCCCCCTCAGTTATGACATCCTGGTGCTGGGCCTGCCACAGGGGAGGGACTGTGTTTCAAAGATATTATGCTAACGGATAGTTAGCATTTACTGAACCTTTAAGTTGAGTCAACTAATCTTTCCAGTTACGTTTGTTTATGTTTAAAGGCCACACCGTGACTTTAGTTAAATCACAATAGACTCTCTTTCTCTCTTTATGAAATGAATATAAAATGTTTTCAGCATCCTTCCTGATGTCTTCATCTCCTAAAGGCATAACCAAAACTGAAAATCAAGGCGACGTTTTTATTTTTTTTTTACCTCAACCTTAAACAACTTTTACTTGAAAAATGTCCCCATCCCCAGCTTTCACATCCTTACATGACCTCATTGCACATCTTGAATATTTTCTAAAAGTATTTTAATACCTCAGTAACCCAAGAAGCTGCTGACACCATAAAGCACACTACACTGAAAGGACGTGACTGATTCTGAATGGAAAAGATTTACTTCAAGAAGCTTATTTTTACACATTGATTTGGCTCAAGGTCAATAAGTAGCTTAGTATATGAACATATTTGACTATGGCTGATATACTTCTCCAGCTTGAAGACATTCTGCTATATATGATTCGTACTGAGATCTCTACATGCTGGAACCGTTTATAGAATCCTTATTTTAATATTTTTCACTTATATACTCACTCTAAAATGATTTTTGCTACTTAAGATGCAAACTACTTATTTAAAATGAGCCGAATCAACACAATTCTTGAGTTTTTGTTGGGAGAACTTAATTATTTTATGTTCAATCTACTTAAATTTGTTAAAACAATCAAGTTAACTTAATCGATTTGTGTTTAAACAACATGATGCAGTTGTGTGGAACCGAGTATTTTTACAGTGCTGATAGGAAGGCAGATGGGGGCTGAAACATATCAAAAAGCAGTGTGAGGGTTAAAGGGATATTTTATCTTCTTCCACAGAGACCATCTTCTCTCATGCCAAATGCTTTGTAGTGCTGTATACTTTAGAGATGCTTCTGCAGTCAATGTCTTATAAATGTCTGCCTGGAACGTCAGACTGCCTTCCTACATCTAAATGGGTCATTTGAAGCCCAATGTTGGCGAGGAAATGTCACTGTAAAGGAAAATTGCAATCGGAATGATTTAGATGCATCCACGGCACTCTAATGACACAATTCTTCAAACAGTTCACCTAAAATGTAATTTCAAACCTACAGTATGTGACTGTTCTGTGAGGCACATTTAGCTCGAATCATCTGCCTTTTTTCCATACAGCAGCTCATTTTGTAGTATAGTCTCCAAAAAACACACTTAAAAAATTGATTAAATTTGATCAGAAAATATCCTTTAATTGTTTGTTTATGATCATTATGAAATATAAAAATACAAATTTTCTATAGGGAATGTTATATCTCAAGAAATATCGATATTGCAATAGTCAACAACAATATCGGATATTGCATATTTTCCCAGCCTTAATTTTAAGCACCTTTTCAATATCTGCATCAAATAAAATGTATAAAAAAGTAAGACATTTATATACATAGGGAGGTGCTTACTGTAATGTTTCAAATTAATCCTTGTCATCTATCTGTCTGTCTGTCCGTTTGTCCATCCATCTGAAGTCCATGAAGTCTATAAATGTCGGTCCGTCGGTTCGTCTGTCTGTTTGTCATTCTATCTTTCTGTCTATTGTTCTATCTGTCTGTCTACCGTTCTATCTATCTATCTATCTATCTATCTATCTATCTATCTATCTATCTATCTATCTATCTATCTATCTATCTATCTATCTATCTATCTATCCGTCTATCCGTCTGTCCGTCTGTCTGTCTGTCTGTCTGTCTATCTATCTATCTATCTATCTATCTATCTATCTATCTATCTATCTATCTATCTATCTATCTATCTATCTATCTGTCTGTCTGTCTGTCTGTCTGTCTGTCTGTCTGTCTGTCTGTCTGTCTATCTATATATCTATCTGTCTGTCTGTCTGTCTGTTTGTCTATCCATCTGTCTATCTATCTATCTATCTATCTGTCCGTCCGTCGGCCCATCTGTCCGTCCGTCCGTCCGTCCGTCCGTCCGTCCGTCCGTCCGTCTGTCCGTCCGTCCGTCCGTCCGTCCGTCCGTCCGTCCGTCCATCCATCCATCCATCCATCCATCCATCCATCCATCTATGTCTGTGTGTCTGTCTGTCTGTCTGTCTGTCTGTCTTTTTTTTCAACTGACTAATAAAATAAGGTCTATATCTCAGAGAGGACCCACCGAGAATAAAACCTCTACCCCCAAATGAAACTAAATAAATTTAACAAAATAACAGAAATAAAAATACAATTCTTTCCCTGAATATATCAAAAACAAGAGAAAATATTTACAAAAAGAAAATGGTGCCATTCATCCCCTACTGATTCTCACTATGTGTAAATACAATATGTACAGTATCATTACAAAACAACAAACAAACAAAACAATACGGAGAAAAACATGCAATAATAAACAACAAACAAAAATCTAATTTCTCACAACACCAAATGCCAACAATCTCCTTGAAACACATCCAGGGGGCTCGTCCGGGATCTGAACCCAGGACCGCTTGCATATATATTATGGAATTTGATATTTAAATATTTTTACAAGCTTTTTACTGAGAAATATGTAAAATCTTTTTACTGAAAAATCTACCGGTTTCAATGATAGTGGCAAAGAATAAAGATAAAAAAAATCATTTCACTGCAGTCTGTTCATTAAATAGAGTCTTTATTATGTGTTCTTGATCTAAATATGTCTGACAATTTTTTTAGTCGACCACATAAATTATTGTTACACTGAATGACATTTTAGTGCATGTATGCTATAAAGTATGTTAATAATGTATGACAGCAATTTAATTTAGCTAACAAACACATCTAATTAAAAGGGACTTTTTTTATGCTTGAAAAGCCTTTTTATCTTTGACCCAAATATAATCACAATCAGTACTGGGTAAACAAGTAATATATTACAATCTTAACTCTTAAAAAAAACCATACTTTCAAATTACTTTCCTTTTACTTTACATTTTGAATGACTTAAGATTGTTTTATAACACTATTTTTTACCCTATTTCACAATTTACAATTATTATAACCCTTTTTTATGTAGATTCATGAGCGACCTTTTACATCTGGAAGTTATCAAAGTCATCCCAGCAGAATTCGGCTCCTTCTCGAACCCTCATGCAGCCTGCAGCAGTGCGACTTGCTGGCTTCACTTGTCCAATCAGCATGAGACCATTCCTGCATCTCCAAATCTTGGCTGTGTGACCAATTAACTCATCTATCATTAAAGAAGCACTGTGAAATCCCCTGCTGCTTTCAAGGACGCCACGACTGTCGGTGCTGGAGAAAACTGAGAGAGCACAAAAACAAGCGTGAACACTTACATCAACAAACAGGCTCCTGAGAAGTGTTCGCATTTGGCTGTTTTTGGCTAAACCAATCATGGGTGGCTCACCAATGTGTTAGATTGCTCTAATATATAAAATAAGTAAGCTCATCTGTGTTCTTACAGAGAGAAGGCTTTATTGAAGACAGTGATCCCCAAAGTGATCGTGAGTGCACTCTCAGAAATAAAGGTACAAAATCTGTAAGTGGGGTTGTACCTTTTACAGGTGGACATTAATATCTTTTGAGCAGTGTTTCTTAGCCATGTTCTTGGTAAACCATCAGCTGTGCACATTTTCCATGTCTCATTACACAAACACACCGGATTCAAATCATCAGCTCATTAGCAGAGACTGAAAGACCTGCTAATGTGTGTGGCAAACAAAGGAGACATCCAAAGCATGTAGTGTTGGTGGACCTCTAGGAACATAGTTGAGAAACACAGCTTTAGGGTACACTTTTGTACCATTAAGTTTCATATTTGTACCTTTAAGGTACTATGTGTTACAAACTACACATCTGCCACCGAACTGGACTACATATCCCATCATGCGCCTCACACACCAGTTCCAGATCACTACTGATTACCAAAACACAGTTGAAGCTCATGAGAACCGATTACCAGGAATATAAATACACCTCACTCACAAACAAGACCGTCCTCTTTACAGCCCTCAGCTTGATGACATACTAGACCAGGTCCACTGTATAATGGACAACTGTCTACACCTCCCCCAACCCTAAACCCAACCGTCACAGTAGTATGGGTGTTACCTTAGTGGGTGTATCAAGGTCCACTACATATTGGACCTGTTCCAGTACATCATTATGATACAGAGTGCAGCAAGGACATCTTGAACTTAACAGACCCGATTCTTACAGAGCCAGTACACAATTTTAACACGGTACATACACTCACGGCCACTTTATTAGATACACCTATCCAACTGCTCGTTAACGCAACTTTTGAGACTGAGGTACAATTTGGGTTAGGGTTAGGCTCACCAAAATTGGACAATAGAAAATTAGAAAAATGTTGCCTGGTCTGAGTCTCAGTTTCTGCTGCGACATTCAGATGATACATTTGGATTCATTCTGCCTTGTATAACCAGTTTAGGCTGGTGGTGGTGCTGGTCATATTTTCTTGGCACACTTTGGCAAAAGGGGGTCCCACCCAGTGCTAGTAAGGCGCACCTAATAAAGTGGCCGGTGAATGTATTTGCAATATGTATGAAATATTTATCTGAACAACACATTTGAATAATGTAAGTTCACAAATGCAAACAATCCAAAACAAAAGCATTCACGACTGACGTGCATGATTTAATGCAGCATTTCTTATCGAATCCAAACTAAATACAGTAGGTTTAATAACTTGTCATTTGTTTTATTCATTCACTTTTTTTTGGCTTAGTCCCTTTATTAATCAGAGGTCATCCGTGGAATGAACCCCCAACTTATTCAGTATTTGTTTTACTTCCAGCTGCAACCCAATAGTGGGAAGCACTCAAACACTCTTGTATTCACACCCACACATACACTATGGCCAATTTAGCTTATTCAATTCCCCTATAGCACATCTTTGGACTTGTGGGGGAAACCAGAGCACCCACAAACCCACAAAAACAGTGAGAGAACATGCAAACTGCACACAGAAATGCCAACTGACCCAGATGGGGCTCAAACCAGCGACCTTCTTGCTGTGAGGCAACAGTGCTACCCACTGCACCACCCTGTAATTTGTTTATTATGTTTCATTCATATGCAGAAATTGAAATCATCTCAATAAGTCTAAATGAATTAATTATTTGGAAATACAGCTGTTTACGTCACCTGGTGTAACTGTATTCACATCGTAATATATATATCACAGAAAAGCTAAATCGCATAGTCAGATATTTCCAATATAATGCAGCCCTAATTTTTCAGGAGGAATCAGACGCTGATGAGGGAAAAGAGAGAAAGTAGAAGAAAAAAGGAGGATTTTTCTTCCCTTTAAACTTCTCCCACTCACAGACCTTAGAGGGCTCTGTGTGGGCCGTCAGATGCTCGTATGCTGCTTGTCGTCTGCTCAAGAGGAATAAAGAATTGAGGATCTGTCACACATCTCTGCGGCGCTGAGGAAAAACTTCATCTTCTGCCGCGTATGAGCAGGGCTGATGTCTTGTCAGTGGCCTTGTTTTCTTAGGACAAGCGCCCTGGAGTGCATTAACAAGTGGGATGATTTCAAATAGATCTTAATCTGGCCTGGTCTGAACTCAGCTGAGGGACTCCACTATACCGGCTTTCATAGGTTGCATTGGGGAATAATTGGAGTAGCAATTACACCTGTTGCTGAGCTTGGATCTGATGTACAGTAATAAAGTGGAACATCTCACACAGCTGCGCCGGTACTGATAAGAGGAAAGGCAACATCATACCAGATATTTCACCGTAGACCTGAATGATATTACAGAAAGTGAATTCCTTCCACTTTCGCAAAATTAAATGTTACTGTAAGTGATTTTGATGTGAGAAATCATTCTTAGGCTATGTCTACGCTACCACACAATACAGACCATTTCAATGTGGTCATGTCATTGGCCCATGAACATTTCCTGCTTGTTGTCAAACTATTTCATAACTGTAACAAGAGGCAATTTAATTATAGCTTAATGTTAAAACAGCTATCATAACAGTATTTATCAATATGTCTCTTTTTGGATTTTCAGAAACTATAGAAATTAAATATGTAAAACAAGAAATAAGTTGGGATCATTGTTTTTATTTACATGCCTCAAAATTGTCAATTAAAATAAGTTTAAATAACTTGAATATATTGTTAATACTTTAAAATAAGCTAAATAACGTATGTATTTAATGTATTTAACATTGTTGTGATTGTGAGGCATCAGCCATATCACCCTGCAGCCCAAGACCGATTATCACTGAAGCTATGCAGGGCTGAGCCTGGTCAGTACCTGGATGGGAGACCACATGGGAAACTAGGTTGCTGTTGGAAGTGGTATTAGTGAGGCCAGCAGGGGACGCTCAACCTGTGGTCTGTGTGAGTCCTAATGCCCCAGTACAGTGAAGGGATATATATATAAGAGGGATATATATATATATGAAGAGTTAAGATGCAAAAACCTCTAAATGTCGTCTGAAATTTTCCTCTAAAATAAGTATTTTTATCAAAAATTTATAGCAAAAAAAAAAAAAAGTCCTTTTCCTGGTTTTTAAATTAAAATAACTCAACATAAACAAAGGAGGCTGAGAAAAATTTTCACTTTCGATAGAAATTTCATTTTTATTGTTTAATAAAAGTTAAACAGGTTTGGAACAAGTAGAAAGTAGACAAAATAATGACAGAATATTCGTTTTGGGGTGAACTTTCCCTTTAAGACAAAAAAAGCTTATTTTCAATCATTTATTTCTACGGCTGTGTATTTATCTAAAAAGTTAATGGAAAAAAGGTTTGTTCACTAGCTCAACGAATGAAATGTTCTTCTCTGCAGGTTCTTTAACACTGAAAGTTCACATTGTAGTCGTTTTTCTTTCATATTACGTGAATTGTTTATGTATGTAAAACGATTGTAGGTTGTTACGAACAAAATGCAGCTACCGAAAGCAAGTCTTTAAACATATATTGTGTTTTAAATCTATTTATCACATTTGTTGAATGATATGTAATAGGAAAAACATTGTTATTCGACCTTTATAATTGTTACAAACAAAATATAATAAAGTATAGCAAAATAAATGACCAATAGCTACTTTATTAAAGACTTGAAATTTGTAATTTGAGCTTTGTTTATGGAAAAGTGAATATGCTTGCTGAGGCTTTCTGCAGGGTTTCATTGTTAATACATAATTCAGTAAATAAAGCAACCCCCAGTCGTTTAAAATCTAAACATTTGTTAAGGTACAGAAGGAAGATATGTAACAAATAAAGATTTTTTTAATTATTATTTTTTAAAGAGTCACGTCATTAAAGGGGGAGTATTGATTCAGTAGATCAGCCAATCAAATGCTCCTTCTCAACCTGCTGTCAAATGTTATTGGTTCGTGGTAAAGTCAATCTCCCAGAGCAGGACAGCAGGTGCAGGAAATTGACTATATTTGTTCGGATTTACGTTACAAACTAAACGAAGCTAATGCAGGTAATCCATAATCGTTAAATCTTATTCACTTCACATTGTTTGTTTTATATTGATACATTATGGACCTGTGTTTGTGTTTTTAGTGAGAAGATGAAATTCGAGGTGAGCAGCTGACCTCTCACTTTATTTTTATCGACGATGTACCAAGGTAAAGTTGGTTTTATATTCACACATTCGGGCTTTCTCTTTAATATTATTTTATTATTATTTATTATATTATATTTAATGTTATTTCAGAAAAGTAACGTTATTCATTACAAATTCTTCATAGAGAAATTTTATTAGGAGCAAATGACTAGTACAACAATGTTCACAGTGAAATAAAAAGTGCTGATGTTGTTTTGAAGTCATACAGTACGTTATTTCAGACAGAATATTCAAAGTACCATGGTGAACAATAGCATGTCACAAGTTGTCTCGATCCTAGTTTCTTTTTTCTTTTTTCTTTGTTTATTTTTCACTGATGTAAAACAGTTATCTTAGCATTTGTCTATTATATTCTTTTGAGATGTGAAAATGTTGAGAAACTGATTTTTAGATTTACCAAGCATGAATGATAAGCTTATACTTTGAAATCTTTAGACTAAAGAGAAAAAAGTAATTATACACTCACCGGCCACTTTATTAGGTACACCTTACTTGTACCAGGGTTGGACCCCTTTTTGCCTTAATCCTTCATGGCATAGATCAAGGTACTGGAAATATTCCTCAGAGATTTTGGTCCATATTGACGTGATAGCATCAAGCAGTTGCTGCAGATTTGTCGGCTGCACATCCATGATGCAAATCTCCCATTCCACCACATCCCAAATGTGCTCTTTTGGATTGAGATCTGGTGACTGTGGAGGCCATTTGAGTACAGTGAATTCATTATCATGTTCAAGAAACCAGTCTGAGATGATTCACGCTTTAATGCATTATCCTGCTGGAAGAAGCCATCAGAAGATGGGTACACTGTGGTCACAAAGGTATGGACATGGTCAGGAACAATACTCATGTAGGCTGTGGCGTTGACACGATGCTCAGTTGGTACTAATGGGCCCACCACCACCAGCCTGAACTGTTGATACAAGGCAGGATGGATCCATGCTTTCATGTTGTTGACACCAAATTTTGACCCTACCATCGAAAGTCCCAGCAGAAATCATGACATCAGACCAGGCAACATTTTTCCAATCTTCTATTCTTCAATTTTGGTGAGCCTGTGCGAATTGTAGCCTCAGTTTCCTGTTCTTAGCTGACAGGAGTGGCACCCACTGTGGTCTTCTGCTGCTGTAGCCCATCTGCCTCAAGGTTGGACGTGTTGTGTGTTCAGAGATGCTCTACTGCAGACCTTGTTTGTAACGAGTGGTTATTTGACTTACTGCTGCTTTTCTATCAGTCTGGCCATTCTCCTCTGACCCCCCCATTTTGATGCTCAGTTTGAACCATAGCAGATCGTCTTGACCATGTCTAAATGCCTAAATTGACTTGCTGCTATGTGATTTGCGTTAACGAGCAGTTGGCGGGTGAGTGTATAACATGTTATACATGTGTATAATGTTAGCATCTGTGTATGTTACATGTGTATAATGTTAGCATCTGAAATGTTTTGAATGTCAAATACTGAAGCAGGAGTACGTTACAAATGTGAACCAATAATAAAAAAAACAGGTCAAACAAATTTATGTTTCCTCAAGACTTCCTCAAGTTTTAAATCACATATCTTACTTGAGATCATCTGAATATATTGCATTTTGCATGTTCAAAATGTCATCTTATTCCATGCAGCATACAATATTGAACCGCTCAAGTTCAATAAGTCTGCATAGAGCCTTGGATTATTAAATTCTAATTAAAAATCTGCATAAGGTGACCTCTAATCGGTCTTAAGATCATCTAACATGGTGGGAATCAATTGGTTTTTAATTTTCTTCTGAAAGTCTTGCACACTCTTTGGTTAATGATCTAGCCTGTCGGACATGGGGAATAAAAACATTCATCTTCAGAGCTAAAAAAAAAAAAAAAAAAAGCTTCTTGTGACATTGACTGTGGTGTCCACTAAAACAGCTTCATTAAAACCACAAGAGACTCTGATGCTTCCTCACTAATGAAAGAGGCAATCACTTTTTCTGCCTTCCAGAATCTGCATACTCAGAGTCAGCACAGACAGACACACTGCTGTTACTGATGAGACGACAGCAAAACCCTTGAGATTTCATTTTTAACGCTTTGAGCATAATAGCAGGGGTAGGTGTGCTTTGAAGACCTGATTGTCGCAGCATAAAATACACCCTTTCTTGTCAGCTGCACTGAGAAGAAAGCCCCTGCCAATAACGTTAGACATATTTGCAAACCTCATTTACAATTACAAAGCAAAAGTGTAAAGAGAAAATGGAGAAAAAGGGCAGAGAGAAAGAATATAGGGGGAATACAAAAGACTAACTGCGGAAAACATAAAAGGTGACGTACATTTATATTTTTACATAAAAATGCAATGTAATGAGCAAATTATCATATTAATAGGTCGATTTTTGAAATGCAAATCAAAAAAGACCCCCAGTGAGTTTTGTTATATTGCATAGAAATTATTATTATGATTATTTTTATTTATTTATTTATTATTTTTTTTTTTTTTAAGTTTAATTAATATAATCCTACATCTTGGAAACAGTTTATAAAATGCCCATCACACTGTAAAAATGTTATGACAAAAACTCAAGACAATTTTCTTTTGATGTTGATTTAACTTATTAAAATAAGTTAATCGAGTTTCTACAAAAAAAATTAAAGGTGCGCTAAGTTTTTGACACTTCTAAAGAATAAAAACTATAACATGTTTGCAGATATTTAGAAAACATGCTAAGTGAACATTCTTGTTTATCTGAAAAACAATGCTAAAGTCAGTTAGTCTGCTTTGAAAATCTGCGTTATGTGCTGGAACGTCTGTCTTTGTTTTGGTCACTTTAACCTGCCCAATGCCAGTTTAGCCAATAATATTTCAGCAACCTGGGTTGCCTTGGCGGAAAACAGCATTTTTCATTCATTTAGTCGGGTACGCTCTCAAAGTATGCGCCTGTGACTGAAATGCGACCTCCGGTGGACAGTAGCAGCCTCCAAAATGACACGCGGCTTCAGAGTTAAACATGAGATGCTTAATAATTAGCAAATAATATAAATATTACAAACATACACATTAGGTGAACAGGTTACATTGTAACCCTGTGTCCTAACAACTCGCTACGTGACGAGATTTACGATAATAAGCAATTTGGCTGATTGCACCAGATGAAACAGGACAGAAATTTAAATACCGCCATTCAGAAGCACAGCATAGTGCACTCGCTGCAGTCCAACAAAATGATAAGGTTTATAATCTAATTAATACGTATTAAACCTCTTTAACATTATTAAATGTACATGCTGAATTACTGGTGTGTGTTGGCTTGCACTGAGTCACAGTTCTAAAGTTCAATTTCAAATGGTTTTATTTTATTTTCAAGATCTGAGGTGAACTATCTGCTGCTGCTTTCAGTAGTATGGCAATAAATGTCATGTAAAACGGCATTCAAACTCACATTATTAACATTTAACACTGAATAAAGTACATGAGGTGTACCTGAGGTGATCATTGTCAGTTTATTCATCTGTTCAGCTGCAAGAAATAGAAACGTTTCTAAAATATAAATTTCCGATGTTAGTTAGAATAAAAATTTATTTTAATATGGAAAATATTTCTTCTATTGTCTGCCGTTGTTTTTATTAGAACACGACTAAAGTCTGTATTAAATCAGCCTTTAGGCTCGACAGTCAGGCTTGTGTTGATGTCGTCAATTTGGCAACCTGCTCTTGTGTGTGTTTTGAACCAGGAGTGCAATACCTACTTTAACCACTGGGTGTCAAACTTGCATACTGCACCTTTAAGTTTACCTTAAAGTTTACCTTAATAGTTTTAGTCAGTTAGATTGTAAGTTGAGATGACTAGAAAAGTGAATTTGATTCAACTAAAACATTTAAGTATACTGTAAAAAAAATTCTGGGTTCCGCACAATTCCTTCATGTTGTCCCAACACAAAACGATTAAATTAACTTATTGAACATATGTATATTGGATTGAACATAAAACAAACAAGTTGTCCCCCAAAAAACTCAAGAATTTTGTTGATTCAGCTCATTTCAAATAAGTAGTTTAAACAAGCAGCAAAAATATTTTTTTTTGAGCTCAAGCAAGCATTTTTTTTTACGGTGCATTTTTCTAAAAGACCTTGATAACTTGCAGGATAACGCACTGAAATACACAGCAAGTGAGATAATAAGTAAAATTGGTGATGCATAACTGGACTTTGACAGCACATTTAATTGTTCGCTGCAAATATAAGATTAAAAAGGTGTATTGTTCATGCTGAGCTAGAGATGTGGTAAAGGTTAATGGAATGATCTGCTGGCGGGTGAAAGGAATCGGATGAGTCAATGATGTTAGAAATCTCTATGGGTCGCCCTAGGGTGAGAACCGCTGATGGGATTGCTGAAATCCTTCTGTCGCAGAAAAACACACTTCGGTTCTAATGTTTGGATTATAGAATTACATGTTGAGAGCCCTGGGCTTTCTTCAGAGCTTAAGAATATCACTGAAGAAGCTGTCAGATGTCAGTTTTACTCTTTACTAAACGAAGACTCTTGTCAACCTCCCAAACAAAATGGAAAATATCTGTCTATATCTATGAAAAGAATGCTGTATTTATCATCCTCTGAATGCTAGAAAACACTCAATTTCAGTTCAGAATTATTAGCCCCTCACTTTATTTTTTCTCCTCTATTTCTGTTTAATGGAAAGATTTTTTTTCAACACATTTCTAAACATAATACTTTCATAAGTAATTTCTTATAACTGATTTATTTGATCTTTTCTTTGATGACAGCACAATATTTGACTAGATATTTTTCATGATACTAGTATTCAACTTAAAAGGACATTTAAAGGCTTAACTAGGTTAGTTAGGCTAATTAGGCAAGTAATTGTATAACAGTGGTTTGTTCTGTAGACAATCAAAAAATATTTAAGGGGGCTAATAAGATTGACCTTAAAATGGTTTTAAAACAATAAAAAAAATGCTTTTATTCTAGCCGAAATAAAACAAATTTCTTTCTCCAGAAGAAAAAATATTATCGGAAATACTGTGAAGGTCAATTAGCATGTAAAGGGGTCCGAGATTAAGAAGGTTTCATGAGCTCCCCCTGGTAAAAGAGGGAAAAGGAGGAGATGGGGTGGAAGGGGGATTCTTTTTAAAACGAAGATAAGGCAGTAGGGTGAAATTGGTCTATTTGTAGTAGGCTTGGATCAATCTGATTGGATTATTGCTTAATACATATTTTTCTTTAATTTTTATGCTTCATTAGTTCATTGGATAAATTATGATATTAATATCTCATTATTAAAATTCTTGGATATGTAGTTTCATTGCATTACTGCAAAAGACTTTAAATGACTTTGAATCATCTGTGTGTGCTTTTTCCCTTTAGTTGCTGTCATATTGGACTTGGGAAAATAACTTCTCGACAGAGTTGTATGGATCGGCAAGCCAATAAACCATGGTATGCAGAATGCTTATTTTCCTCATTTACAATAATTTTATGGATGTTACTGTAAAACCAGCTGTCAGTTGAAGTCAGATTTATTAGGCCCCTGAATTATTAGCCCCCCTGTTTATTTTTTCCCCATTTTCTATTTAATGGAGAGAAGATTTTTTTCAACACATTTATAAACATAATAGTTTTAATAACTCATTTCTAATAACTGATTTATTTTATCTTTGCCATGATGACAGTAAATAATATTTGACTAGATATTTTTAAGACACTTCTATACAGCTTAAAGTGACATTTAAAGGCTTAACTAGGTTAATCAGGTTAACTAGGCAGGTTATGGTAATTAGGCAAGTTAGTCTACAGAACAAACCATTGTTATACAATATCTAAATAAAATATAGCTTAAAGGGGCTAATAATTACTTGTACTATAAACAGTAAAGACTTCAAAAAAAGTATAGTTTTAGTTCAGTTTTAATCATCTCTCGTTGAATATGCAATAATTCTATGTTTAAAATTTTTATTCATCTCTGATTTACATATAATTGAGATTACTGTCACAGAGAGGATATAAGCAAAGTCTCTTTAAGGCAATTCATTTCACTTGGTGGCCATCATTGAAATGCTTCTTGGGCAGTATGCTCGGGCATTCTGTCTGAATGGGAAAACATCAAGATAGCAAGGGGAAGTCCCGGAGTAAAGTGAGAAAATATGATACATCTGTGTTTTGGAATATGGAAAACCTGTCTTTACGCTGTTTTTATCTTATTTATACTTGTCTCTTTTATTTCTGTTTATTTAAATGTTATGTTTATGTTATTCCTGTGTATGAAATGTGCTATATAAATAAACTTGCCTTGCCTTGTTGAAATATAGATGAATTGAATTGAATGCATGAACTATGAAAAATTGCACCATACACCAATGTGCTTTTTTTTTTCTCTCTGAGCTATGCAGTTTTGACCTAGTGCAACTTACAGGTAACACTTTACAATAAGGTTGAGTTATTGTTAGTTAATGCATTTACTGTCATGAACAAAGAATGCATTTATTACAGTATTTATTCATGCTTATGAACATTAGTTAATGAAAATACAGTTGTTTATTATTAGTTCATGTTAACTCACAGCACATTGCCTAGCATGAATTAGTATTTTAATAATGCATCAGTAAATGTTCACGAGTATTGTTCATACTTACTGTAGTTCATATTAGTAAATGCATCAACTACAAGTAACTAATGAAACCTTATTGTAAAGTGTGACTGGTGCATCTTATTTTCCAGACTATACAACGCATTTAGGAAATATCTATTAGCCGAAGAACATTAAAAGCATTTTTTTTCTCAAGTTTTCAGCTCCTATCTGACAAGCGAGTGTCCCACAGTCTCAACAGGCGTGAAAAAACTGCTGGTGTCTGCACAGATGTGGGCTTTAGGGAAGGAATCATTAAACTAAGAGCAAGAACTGGAAAACAGCTTGACTCCTGTGAAAACTTCACCGCCATCATCTCATGCTTGCCTCTGGCATTTTTATACACACTGCGATGGACTCCCTCACGGTGCTAAACTGCGACAACATGGAACCGAATTGGTGATGACGAGATATCTGCAGTTATTTCTGCTTCTCCCGCTCTCCGTGTGTCTGTAAATGGCTGTGTTGTGACTGGGAAAAGTTTGACCGGCTTGCAGACAGACCCAAACAAATGATAAATATTAGGGCTGTATTACGGTATATTGTTTCAACATAACAAAACGCACATCACAGAATGTTCAATGTTGAATCTGGAGTCATTCCAACCAAAGTTGAAGCACAATAGAGTGAAATTTTGTCATTTGTGTGTTTTTAAGGTCTGTATTTGTGATCTTTTCAAATTGTAGCTTTAACAAAGATTAATTGTATTGAATTAGTTATATTATAAAGACAATACCGTGTTATTTACATTATTTTAGAAAGTACTGTTATTTCTTTCGAGCCTCGGCTGGGTCAGTTGGCGTTTCTTTGTGGAGTTTGCATGTTCTCCCTGCGTTCGCGTGGGTTTCCTCCGGGTGCTCCGGTTTCCCCCACAGTCCAAAGACATGCAGTACAGGTGAATTGGGTAGGCTAAATCGTCCGTAGTAAATAAGTGTGTATGGATGTTTCCCAGAGATGGGTTGCGGCTGGAATGGCATCCGCTGCGTAAAACGTGCTGGATAAGTTGGTGGTTCATTCCGCTGTAGTGACCCTGGATTAATAAACGGACTAGGCCGACAAGAAATGAATGAATGTTTATTTTTTTGCATTTTAGCTCTTTGTAGCATGTTCATTCATTCATTTTCTTTTCGGCTTAGTCCCTTTATTAATCTGGGGTCGCCACAGCGGAATGAACTGCCAACTTATCCAGCACATGTTTTACTCAGCAAGACCTAGCTTTAGTTGCTTCCTGAGGGAGAGCGGGAGGTTGCCGCTTGCTCCAGTCTCATGCAACCATAGCAACAACAGGAGCACATGCTCTTAAAGGGGTCATACACGACTTCTTACTCGTTACAAACTAAATATTACATCGTAATTTTTTTTTTCTCCAATATCCTGCACCCCTAGCGAATGTGTGTCCATGTAAGCTTATGGTAGTGGCAGTGCATGGAGCAGGTTTCCTGTTCACCAGTGGTGATGCTGATGGCACGCGGCTGGACAGAGGGCGGTTTGTTGGAGTTGTTGACTTCAGGATGATAGGATTGAAGAAGGGTCTCGAGGAGGTGTTTGCATCCTCATGTCTGCCACACGAGATAACAGCCACTATGGGATTTTGAAGACTGTCATGTTTGCCTGTGGTTGTGCTATTATGGAAACAATAGCAATGTCCTTGTGAGAGTAGTGTTGCAAATGTATAAGGCAAAAAGTGCAGCTACTGTACAGTATGGTGCATGAGGAAATTGACTACAATGGAGATGCTTGCTGCTCAGATTGATGCTATATCAGATACCTTAATTTTGGTCATGCAATTCATCAGTCCAGGGCACTCAAAAACCTTTTAACCTTTTTTTTTTTGTTGTTGCTACTTTATCTAGTGCATTGTACCAATGATACGTTTGCATATTTACAAGAATCCTGTATCAATAGAGCTACATTACTTACAACACAATTACTTCTTATTTCTCCACACATTTCTTTTTAGTGTAGTTATACCTGTTCCAATTATTGATACAATATACACTCACCGGTCACTTTATTTGGTACACTTTACTGGTAGCTGGTTGAATCCCCCTTTTGCCTTCAGAACTGCCTTAATCCTCCGTGGCATAGATTCAGCAAGGTACTGGAAATATTCCACAGAGATTTTACTCCATATTGACATGAAACCATCATGCAGTTGCTGCAGATTTGTCGGCTGCACATCCATGATGCGAATCTCCCGCTCCACCACATCCCAAAGGTGCTCAATTGGATTGATATCTGGTGACTGTGGAGGCCATTTGAGTATAGTAAACTCATTGTCATGTTCAGGAAACCAGCCTGAGATGATTTATGCTTTAATGTGTTATTCTGCTGAAAGTGGTTAGGGCTGTGGTTGTAAAGGGATGGACATGGTCAGCAACAATACTCAGGTAGGCTGTGGTGTTGACACAATGCTCAATTGGTATTAATGGGCCTAAAGTGTGCCAAGAAAATATTACACCACCACCAGCCTGAACCATTACAAGGCTGGATGGATCCATGGTTTCATGTTGTTGACGCCAAATTCTGACCCTACCATCTGAATGTTGCAGGAGAAATCGAGACCCATAAGACCAGGAAACGTTTCTCCATCTTCTGTTGTCCAATTTTGGTGAACCTGTGCCAATTGTAGCCTCAGTTTCCTGTTCTTAGCTGACAGGAGTGGCACCCGGTGTGGGTTTTCTGCTGCTGTAGCCCCAAGGTTCAATGTGTTGTGTGTTCAGAGATGCTCTTTTGCATACCTTGGTTGTAACGAGTGGTTATTTGAGTTACTGTTGCCTTTCTATCAGCTGGAACGAGTCTGGCCACCCTGCTGCCCCTGAACACAGACCAGTCTTTAAGATTGTATTTTTGTTTTTGAACTTTAAAACGATCCTTTTAATAAACAGAGCGCTGCATGAGGGAGTGCATCATGATGTTTTCATAATTTCATGAATTAATTAATAATTTTTTTGTCCACTTTAAAGTGCAGCACAATTATGTCTTAAAATGATATCTATTTGCACTCAAAGTGATAAGTGTTGCAAAAGTTACATGCATGTATGCATATATATGTTTAATAATCCGGTTGTGATTTTAATCATTTTTCCATCTCCATCATCTCCCCACAGGCTATCTCTGCTTGAATCCCAATCAGACATTTGGACAAAGTGTGTGCTGACAGAATCGTAAGTATTTGTGCATTATTCAGTTCTCATAAATGTGCCTTAAGGGACTCTGTCAGCAAAGCAGCTAATTAAAAAATTAGCTTTTAAACAGCTCATTATACAGGATGAATACTAGAAAACCATTACCAAACACATCTGTTTTAATGCAATTGAATGTGATGTCTCTATTTTGGATGAAGATGATTGAAAGCAGTGTGAAATACAGTATTTCTTGTCGTGTGACCAGATGAAATAAATATGATGCCTCATAAGTTGCATGATTGAATGGCAGACCTTTTCAAGTGTCAGAAAAGTTTCCAAAAACAAGCTTTAAATTTTTATGATATGCCATATCATGCAATTTTGGTGTAAAAGCAACAGAAGAAAATATGCGTGATGTGAAATAAACATGTCTTGTTGATGACAGGTGTCTGGGAATATAAATCCTGTTAACCAAATGATTGAATTTCGCCAAACATGCTAACATACACCAAAATGTAACTTTTTATGATACCTTGATCTTTTTATTTTTTAGAAAAATG